>NW_027508799.1:31370000-31550000 GCF_051911475.1 Siphateles boraxobius | reverse complement strand
CTCCTCTCCCTGTCCTCAGTCGTCCTGTCAACACCAGGAAATACAAATGCTGCAGTGGCATGTGCGTGAAATGAGACGGCCGAGACACAAACAAATACGATCTGTCAAGGGCTCTTGGATAGCAGCAATAGGCTCAGGTGGATTGCTCCCCAAGATAAGCAGTAAAGCCTTCCTCTACCCCAATGAAATATGTATGGAGCTCTATGAAGGTGCATCTCAGCCCTGTTCTTTTTAAGAGAATCCCTCCCCCCTCCTTCCTGCTCTCCGTTCTCACGTCAGAAGATGTGGTCTGCTCTCGCCATGTGCCTGCTTTATGATTAGCGAGTCTCACTTCTTACTCCGTTGTTTACCATCTCTCTCTGGGTGGCCCTCGGCCGCCTTTCCTATTGAGGAACATCTACACCTAATATGTTGCACCATTGATTCTACGTTATTTCAATTCCCAGAACGGTTTAAGTGTGCGCTGGCAGTAGCCAAGTCGATTAATTTGCACTTCTATTAAAACAAAATCATTAAAACCATACTGTGTGGCATTTGATAATTAAAAATGTGGGTAAAAATAACCCTCATTAGCATCGTGGCCGCCTTGTTTTGTTCCACTCGGTCATCTAAAGGAGCCGTATTTATGGAATGACTGATAGAGGAACAACACGCCTGGTGCCCAAGGTCTCTTATCCAGATGCCATTCTGAGACACGCGGCATGTCGGATACAAATGCACAATTGAACCAGAGCCCTTTTTTTAAAAAAAAAGAAAAAAAAAGAAATACACTTTAAATTTAAAGGGTTAAAGAAATACACTTATTTTGATGTGTTGACTAATATACTAAAGCACATGTAAAGTACTTCATTATAATTTGAACTATAATATATTCAGTCTAGGGTCCAATGCTCACTATGAACTAGTTGCTTATTAGCATGCATATTACTAGGATATTGGCTGTTAATAAGTACTTAAAGCACATATTAATGCCTTATTCTGCATGACCATGTTCTACATCCCTTAATATTAATAACATCTACATCCCTAACTATAAATAAGCAGGAATTACGAGTTTATTAAGATAAAAGTCATAGTTAATAGTACGTTCTGCCAAGTACCAATCTAAAGTGTCATCATTACAAATGAATACATGACATATACATTTTAATAGAATTATTATTTATTTTACAGTATAGGCTATTAATTCCACAATAAGTATCTACTCTTTTTAAAAGTATACAAAAAGGTATATGACCAATCAAGATTTGAGGTATAGTTTTGACAGCAATGTTGTTCCAGGGACATGTCTTGGCTAAATCACGGCGACCATGTCAAGACAGTGGCTCACACCTTTTGTTGTAAACTGTGGCTTGTGATGAATGTTTCCCCTCAATCACGCAGAGGGATTATTCCATATCCGGTTTCATGTGAGCTGCAAATGATCATGTGATGCATTATGTATCAGCAGCACAAATCTATACTGCAATAATGAGCGGAGCTCATTGATTAATGTTCCGCAAAAGCGAGCGCTTTGTATTCAATGAAACCGACACAACACAAAGTTGTTTGCAAAGCCATGATTAATGGCATTTGGTGCCGCTATTTACAACGCCCTCCATGGGAAAGACGTGTTGCGATAATGATTGCTACGCCCTGCAGTCAGACAAAATGTTACAGGGTGAATATGGGCAAAGCTAAGTCACGTGACCTGCAGTTCAAAAGTATAAAGAGTGTGAGAATGTCACCGTAATCGGAAGAATTAGTGTGTGTGTGTGTGTGTGTGTGTGTGTGTGTGTGTGTGTGTGTGTGTGTGTGTGTGTGTGTGTGTGTGTGTGTGTGTGTGTGTGTGTGTGAACAGCAGGCGGCTGATTGAAAATGTTCAAAGAAACAGCTCCACTTTCTTGATTAAACGCTCGGTGCGTCAGCGAATGACTGATTGTGTGTGCGCGTAGCTAAAAGGTGACGATTTGGCCTTGTTTTTAATCTCCCCCAATGCGTGTGAAACTGGGAGTCATGTCCTTTGCTTGCTCGTCTCGTAAAAGGTCACTGAAATATTTACTGCCTGTTTTCCGGGTTATATTTGATATTGTGCTTGCGGTTTTGTGCACTTGACGTCTCAAATTTTAACATATAAAAGCAAAAATGACTTTCTAAATTAAATTACTCGAGTGGGAGTAGGTCAAATGTGGGTTAGCGGTTCTGAGTAGTGTAAATATGTGCTCATGGGAGAGGATTGAAACATGCATCTATCTCAGTGCTCATGTGTCAATGTGGACGTTTCATCTATTCATAATAACTGGATTGGGCGTATGTATTCTTAAACAGAGCTTGAAGGAAGGGATTCCAGATGCCGGAGTCATTTCTAATGCATTTAGATGGCCGGGCTGATGTTATCCAAGCAGACAAGGTGGTCGAATTCAACTTCCAGATAGCTTTTAACCAGATTAGCCGGCTTTCTCCCAAGATACACTTTAAAAAAATAAAAAATAATGGCAAGTGAATGGCGAGTGTTGCATGAATAAACAGACACACACAGTATCCAGATGGTGGCTACGCTGAAAGTAACACTTCATATGTGAGAACAGTTGTCGAAGAAGTTTTTTAGTCAAAGTCGATGCCGTATGTGATTTGACGCTAATGGAAACGAGGCGGTGAGGGATAGAAAGACAGTTCAGTCTGTTGTACTGTTGTACTTTGGCATCAAACAGCATCTAAAAAAAATTGGCCAAAAAAATTCTTATGGCAATCATGACTATCAATGTTCCATCTAACGGCTGTTCATACAGGATTCACATTTTATACTGTTGTTCATGTACACATGCATAGACGTTTGTCATGCAGCACAGCGAGTCACTGTCAGTTTTAAAACAATGGACCAATCACATGAATCTGGGGTGGTCTAGCATCTTAAGTGTATTGAATGCTTATATTGTATTAGCAAAGGTTAAAAATTGTATACTACCATTCAAAAGTTTGGAGTCAATTAATGCTAACCTCTGATATTTCCACCTGCACAGCTTAAATACAATGTAATATTGTTTTTAAAAAACTGCCATCAGGGCTTTCTGTCTCCCTATTTTAAGGCATCCACACCTCTCCCCGTGTCAGTGCCGTACGCCTGCTCGTCCCAACAGCTTTGGTGAAGAACCTGTGTCAGGTCAATTAACAGTGATGCTCCTTACATTTTCCACCTGACTCTTCCCATTAGCACTGCAGAGTCGCATGACAGTGAAGGCCGTGCAAACGCACCTTCAGTGTAAGCGTTTCTTCACTGCTTTATTTTCATTTTTCTCTTTTTTTGTGTCAGTCAAAACACTATTTCTAAACTTCTTCTTCACACTTCTTTATCTCTCTGGCTCACTGTGTTTAAGTTGCCAGCGGAAAAGCCACCTGCCATGACACTCCGCTGTTGTCATATTTTCTAATTACAGAGCAACAGGAAACTAGAGTTTATGCGATGTGAGGGCGAGGAGTATGTGCTAGTGGACGACGCAGTTTGAGTGGCGACCACACAGAGAGTCTGTTTCTGCCATCTGTAGCTGATTCCAAACAAAATCCTCCTGCAGAATGAACCATCTCCAGTGTGTTTGAAGTGTGTGATTTCACACCATCATGTGGGCTAGGTAAGACTACCTGTGACCTATTGCGACCAGTAAACAGAAAATGCTCAGAAACAGAAAACAGAAACAGCAATGATGCAATTTAAACTCACTGTTCACATATGGTTTGCTGTATAGTGCAGAGATTTAAAAGCAACAGGAATCAACAGCCGGCAGAGCCAATAATAAACTTTGGCTGAATCCCATTTTGCATAGGAGCCATATTAGCTATGTTTACATCCAAAGTTGTGAATTTAAATGATGCACAAAATGTGAATATCACATTAAACATTTGCCTATTATGTTGCGTTCCATTTGTCCTTGGAAGTGGGAAACGCCTAGTTCCCAGTAGGAACTTTTAACTGGGACGCCCCCTCAAGTCGGTGTTGTGATTGGGAGACTCTGGGGATCCGCAACAACCCTGACTTCAGAATCCAAAATGGCTGCTCAGCGCATCAACTGTAGTGAAATAATAGTAATATATTATTTATTGTTGTTCTAAAACGCGGTCAAAATGTAGGTGTCACATCATTCCCAGCTCTGACAACCCTCTT
Source organism: Siphateles boraxobius (assembly GCF_051911475.1). Classification (NCBI taxonomy): domain Eukaryota; kingdom Metazoa; phylum Chordata; class Actinopteri; order Cypriniformes; family Leuciscidae; genus Siphateles; species Siphateles boraxobius. The sequence continues at coordinate 31,545,865 of NW_027508799.1, read as the reverse complement.
CTGAGGGATTTATTTGGTAAGTGTGTTTCAATTGTAGTTTATGCGGATAAAAAATGATCAGCCTATATTGAGCTCATACTTTTTAATGCACATTTTTAGAATGTGTGCACATCTTGCCTTTTCCATCCCATATTTTTTATGCGTTAACCCAAAATTCTTATTAAAAAAAAAAAAGCTACTGTCAAGTTTGTGAGAATGGCATTGGAAAATGTACCAAAGTCTAGTGCATTTAAGAACCGTTTAAAAAAATATGCAATGTAAAGATTTTTGACTGGATTTTTAAGTGCATTATTTGGATTATACTGTATATAAAACATGAAAGTTTACAATCATTCTCTTTTGACTTGGTAAAAATATGGTGAGGAATGTGATAAATGTAAGGTGATGCATTTGCAAGATGCTAAAGCCTACATGCACAGTTATACAGTAATTGTAGCATGTTGTCGAATAGTAAATACTGAATCACCAAAAAACTGCGGTAACACTTTAGAATACGGTTCCTTTGTTAATGAATAACTACACAAGAACCAATGAGTAACACAATATTAACAATCTAGTAACTATTATTAACTAACAAGAAACTCTGATTAACGAACTAGTAAGTAAAAGCGCACAGATGGAAGTGGTAGTTCACTATTAACTAATCAATAACTACTATTGTTTATAATGCTTCCCAGAGAACTACTGAAAAAGTTTATTAACAATCTAGTAACTACTATTAACTAAAAAGAAACTCTGATTAACGAATTAGGAAGTAATAGTGCACAGATGAAAGTGGTACTTCAATAACTACTATATTTTGTAATGCTTCCCGGAGAACTACTGAACATTTTCATAATTCATACAAAACTAATCAATAACCAATGCAGGATAAATGACTAGCACTACATTAACATTTGAACTGCTACTGTAAACAAATACACAAGGTTGTTTACATTATCAATATGTAATAGCACAGCAGACTTATGATTTGGGAAAGCTGTTAATAATTGGCCTATGCTGTCTATCAATTGAATAATTTTAAAGAAATGGATTTTTAAATGCAGTTGTCGGGACCTTACTTGTCCTGTGGCCAATTTTCCGGCATTCCTCTGGACTGGCATTGAATCACTAGAGTCACGGTGACGACTGGAACATATTGAGTCATCAGCCATCCAAATACCATATAAAGTGAATTTATTATTTAACTTCCCTCACAAAAAATATGTTTTTATGTATGTCCTAGCTCATATATATATATATGTTTGTGTGTGTGTGTGTGTGTGTGTGTGTGTGTGTGTGTGTGTGTATGTATCTTGTGAGTGAGAAGATTCTACACTTTATTGGCTTTTCATTAGTAACTACTGTAAGAATCATGGGAACAAACTAGTAATGACTCAAGTGTTACTACATGCTTATATGGGAATTACTAATTATTTGGATCCGTATTCTAAAGTGAAGATCAGGGCCTGAAGTTAACTTTTTTGACCACCAGCCACTGTGGCAGGTGGATTTAAAAATTCACCTGCCACAGTAACTCTTTACCAGCCTTTTTTTTTTTGCCTCATAAAGGTGAAAAATAGAAATCACACAAACATTGTTCTTTAAGTTGTAAGAATACGCATTTAAGTGCTGTCAAGTTATTAACAAAATCATTATAAGTAATAATAACTCTTAAGGGGGTCCCACACCGGATGCGCACGCGGCGCCGCATCGCGCAGAACCACATCTTTAAAATTCGAACACATTATTTTCTAACAGTGTACACACACCAGCGGCGCCATTCGGCGTCTGTCCGCGGTGCCCAGGAATGGCTCAGGACCTTGTTCAAAATCCTGCCGCGCCAAAGAGCGCCGTTTACATAGTTTTACATTAAATGTACATTTATTTGTCTCAAATCTGCGTTAATGTATATACTGACCTCACCCTGTGGTGCAATATACATTTAGTTTTACATGCATTCACAGAAATCTGCTGCTTGAATGAAAATTGCTGATGTTATCGGACAGACGCAAAAAACAAACAAACTACTGAATCACTCAATTCTCATTGGCTACCCGCCAGTGTGGCAGGTAGATTGACAGTTTCACCCGCCAATTGCAAAATTCACCTGCATTTGGCGCGTGATCAGGTGTTAATTTCAGGCCCTGGTGAAGATCATGGTAACTAACTAGTAATGACTCAAGTGTTACTATACTTCTAAAGAAATTTTCTAAAAGTATACTAAAGTTCACCAAAAATCTCAAACGCTTAAAATTACTTTTGTGTTTGGTTGCACAAATCATGACTAGATCATGTAGTAACACTTGAGTCATTACTAGTTAGTTCCCATGATCTTCACTTTAGAATACAGATCCAAATAATTAGTAATTCCCATAGAAGTATGAAGTACCACTTTCATCTGTGCACTATTACTTCCTAATTCGTTAATCAGAGTTTCTTTTTAGTTAATAGTAGTTACTAGATTGTTAATAAACTTTTTCAGTAGTTCTCTGGGAAGCATTAAAAAATAGTAGTTATTGATTAGTTAATAGTGAACTACCACTTTCATCTGTGCGCTATTACTTAGTAGTTCGTTAATCAGAGTTTCTTTTTAGTTAATAATAGTTACTAGATTGTTAATATTGTGTTACTCATTGGTTCTTGTGTATTTATTCATTAACGAAGGTACCGTATTCTAAAGTGTTACCAAAACTGCATACTTGCAGTTTGAAGAAGTATATAAATTGGGATAAATCTTGTGAATGTATAAAAATCTTTAGTTTTACCTGGTGCATATCACAAATTATTATTATTATTATTTTTTTAAATTTACTTCACAATTCATACTACACAGCCAATTGTATAATTAGCAGTTTGGCTATTTAATGAATCTTCTTATCACAGCAAAGGAAGCACCAAACATAGATAAGAATGCATAGCGACCACATTAACAGCTGTTGATGACTACAATATGTGTCCGCCATATTGGAAATATCAAAACCTGCCTGTAAAACGTATTGACAGATGTGATCTGCAACAGGCAGCAACAGCCTCTTCCAACAGATTTTCACATTTGGTTGGTCTTACACGTTAGGCGATTCTTCATAATGCAGATCATCTGAAAATCAAAATTTAATGGAGTATTGGCAAAACAGTATTGTAAGTAATATTGATCATCATAGAGCACAGCCTGAATGCTTTAACCCCTTGAGCCGCAGGGATCCCTGGTGATCCCGAATTTTACATTCAAAAAAATTGTGCATTGTTTTTGAGCTGCTTTATCTCTCTATTAGTAATTGCTAGAGCAATTCTGAGTTTTTCACAGTAAACTGTCAAGTGTTAGCTTTTAAATGATACCTTGGTTTTGTGTATAGTCAGAAGGACTCCTTAGCAACAACCATTTTATTATGGGTATGTCATTTTGCACTCGATTGCCAAAAAGGGGGGCGACTGGTAAGGGGTTAAAACTCCTAATTGAAGTAGTGGGACTAGTGATCATAAATGTTAGAAGTCAGAAAATAATCTAGTGATACAGAATCAACCATAATAAGTTTGCTTGTAATGTTAGTTTGTATGGTTGTTGTAAATTTAAATGACATAATTAAATTGTTAATTAATATATTTAGCCATGCTCAGTATGTTTAAGATTAGCTTTCAGGCAGATGCTTTAATATATGATGAGCTGTTACCAACAAAACCAGTTTAATCAGACATCTTCAATGAGCATGTTTTCATGCACGTTCTTAACACGATTATGCTTAAGCCGACAATGCATAGGTCTGGTAAATGTGTTAGGAGTGGAGCAGTCGAAATACTGCTGATTTATTTAACATCAAATCTCACATACCAAATGGAATACTAAGAGTCAGATACACAAATTCCTAGGTTTTGACGTCACTACCAGGGAATAAAGGTTGTAATAAAGCTGGGTTAGTGGTTACATTTAAACCGGGACAAATGATTAGTTCAATAAGCTGATTTTTGGGAGTTATCAGCATATCGGTTTGCACAGAAAACATGCTCATTGACTTCGGTTCAAACAGGTTGTTGGCTGTTCCAAAATGCAGACATTGTTGATGTATTCAGACAGGCGGAATCTGTGTATCAATATCTGTGGCACTTCCTTTTAATGCACATTTGAAATAAGTAGGCTATTTATTAATCTCATCTAATCGGCCTCTCAATCATTATAGGGGCTTTCGCACTGGAGGAACGTTTCGTAATTCCTATACAGTAGCTTTTGGCAGAAATACCCACTTCTTGGCGTGTTTGCACTGCAGGAACTGGGAACGATTTTAGTTATAGAAACACCTCCTACTTGAGAGTAGGGTCTAACCCAGGACAACAGGAACTACCTCTGACGTAAGTGTAAAAGTTGGCTTACACTTTATTTTGGTCCACTTTAGATGTTCTACTAACTGCAAGTTGATATGTAGTTGCAAAGTTACTTATAGTTAGTTTATTGTCTAAAGTCGACCATCGAAATAAAGTTGTTGGTGTTTTACTGCCACTAGTGTTCATTTGAGCTGGAAACTTCATTGAATCGTATAGGTAAGTTTATTTGAATTTTGCACAAATGTCAGTAAAGGCACGTTTTTCGAATGAGCCAAAGTTGCAACCATGGGTGTCCACATACTTTTGACCATGTAGTGTACGTCCCAATCAAAGTAGTGTAGGTGAATAAATAAAGATTTCATGGGCACATCATTCCTCCTTCCAAATATATGCTTCTGGGGTTACTTCTGTTTACAAACATTAGGCAATGTCATCTAATACTAGCAAGCACACTTGTTCATGCATCAGTGGAAATTTAGTCCAGAATGTTGTTTTTGCATTATGGAAAGCGCTACTTCAAGAGGGAGCTGGTAATGTCCCTGGCGTTTTCATGGAAGCAGGTGGGCCGCAGGTGATCTATGGACATCGTGTCCCTGTTGTTCCACAGCAATGCACGGATGACTTACCCACCTCCCCTCGGCAAATAAATTGCCATCTCTCCCCTCAAATGGGGAGACGTCACAATCCCTCTCATCCGATGCTGGCAGCGCCTGCACGTATTTATGTTCTTTTACAGCTCGTTCAGTCCCAGTCCAATAAAGGAACAAATGGAAGACTTGAGCAAAGCCGGAATAGGAGGATGAGGAGGAGGAGTAATGACCTGGAATGGGGAGGAAGAATGCGAAGGCCTCCAGTTGAGGGACGTTTCGTGCATCTATCTCTCTCTCTTCCTCCTGTTCTCTGTCTTCCTTTGGCCTCCTAAATGGAGGGTTGTTAATGGTTGCCAGGTTGGGGCAGGGTGAGGTGAGCCAGAGACCGGAGATGACAGATGTGCTGGTTAGAGACCAGGGGAGCCGCTTCCTCTTTCAGCGCTTCATTTTCAGCCATGTTAAACTCAGCCAGGCAGGAATGAAGAAAAATCGGCGAAAAAAGGGGAATCTGAGACTTACAAGCACAAAAGGCCTGTACAATGTTATGAAGATTTTTTATTTAAATCATGTTGAAGGATTAAATTCCTAAATCCATTTTACAGGTCGGCATAAAAAGCCGGCATGAAAGCATAAACAGGTCATTATAGGTCATTATTTCTGATCCTCTTAGGTCATTATAGTGTGAAATATAAACAATATCATTACAATATGACAATATTGCAATTCTAGATCATTGGAAAATAATGATAATCTTAACAACAATATATCTTTAAGTGAAGTGTGTAATTTCTGTTTATTTTGCACATTCAGGGTTGCTGGCGGCGCATTGGCAGATATGAAGAGAAAGAAAAACAAGGAACTGAGGTATTGACTGTGACTATATTTATATACACTTAACATGTCATATACTGTACATAGTCTCCAAATTTGGTAGTCCATCAACCAAAACACACGCTCTAATATTCACCTGTTCTGTTTAAATCCCAGCATAACCTAACACAACTCTCCCTATAGTAATCTTGTGCAGAAACACACAAAATAATAATTCATTTTAAACATGTATTCTCCCTATGGAGTCTGACGCAAAGCATGTTGGGTACTAAAACTCTGCTGCACTCATTCAGTTTAAGTCTAGCCTAATCAGTTATTGAGTTCACTTAACTTTTTTTCTATTAGGTGCAGTGAACGTTCAGTATTATTTGAGTGAAATAAACTCATTTCACTTGGTTAATGTCGCTGTACGGTTTACAATGTAAAATAACACTGAAAAGTAAAAATCTCCATTGTGAGAAACATTTTTCATTTGGCTTCTTGGTATTATAGCTAGTAATTTTGTTCCTGCGGCAATGTGTCCTCATTCACGGCTAAATAACAGTTTTACATCACCGCGAGGATGTACACTAGAGCGTTCGAAACTCTAAATCCTTGAGTGCGATTCAGTCCATTTGCCCGAATCAACTCACAGACGTCTTCAATTTGAGAAAGGTTATTTGGCTCCGCAAGTACAGAGGGAGATAATTGAATAGCATTCTTACTTATTTTTTTTAGCTGTAAAACACTCTCTGAAGGCTTCTTTCACTCTGGTGCAAAGCATATTCATTAAAGGCAGATGGAACATATTTAGGTTTCTGCGGGTTTCCACTAGCTGGCTCATTGTTTAGATTGACTTGTGACAAGGACAGTTTACTCTCATGCAAGATCAGCCTTCGGGTAAAGTTTTAGGATTTGAAATGATTCCTTAAACTGGAAGTTTGTTGATGACCTCTCATCAACAAACTTCCAGTTTAAGGTATCATTTCAAATCCTAAAACTTTACCCGTGCATTTGAGGGCTTGAGGGCTTTTTTTTTTTTTTAGCTAATATTGATTTTCACAATTAATTGTGTTGACACTGACATTACATATAATTAATTTGATTACAGTTTTTGATTGAAATCCAATTTGGTATTTTGGTTTTTCATAGAGAATGGAATGCTTTATTTATTTAATTATTATTCTTTGTTTTGGATGAGCTGATGAAGAAATGAATGCTTTTTCAGCAAGGGTATATTGAATTGTTCAAAAGTGACTGTCAGGGATGCAAACAGTGTGCTTTTCGGCGCCTCACACTTTTTTCACGTCAGTTTGGGTGACTTGGGTCTGAGACTGATAGGGTCTTATTATAATTTCACAAAGTCATCTGAAGCCATTCCATAGCTTAATGTGAGGGACAGAAGTCTATTTACATGAAATTAAAGTTTACGGAAACTCGTTTTTCCTCCTCTGCGGCTGTCAATCATTCTCCATTCAGTATTCAAACAGCGCGCGCGCCTCGTCCGGTTACAGCAGGATGCACGGTAAAACTCTCTCCAATATGATATATTCAGATTATAGTGCTTGATCTGTAGATAAAAGGCAGTGGATTTGCATAAAATTACTTTGTTTTGTGTATTTGTATATTATGTTCTCTCACGAGAGGTTCTCTCGTATTGCGTAAGTTTAGCTTACTCTATGGGAAAGATTCATCTTTTCGAGATATTGAAGCCAAAAAATTATCCTTCATTTTGTATTCATTGTCAACGCAGTGCAGCAGCTAGCAGACCTAGAGCAGTTCATCTCGCGTGCTCATTGGCTGCCCTGCTTGATCTGCACTCTCTGCCTGGGCCTGGAACATGCAGAGCTCGCCCTCGCGTCCGGGCGCTGCAAGCTCTGTGAAGCGCTTCCGCTGTCTACTCTTCGGGCTCGACTCGAAGCCTACAACACCGCAGCGGTCACTCCGCCCTCTGTGGGACCGCGCAGGAAGAAGCGCCGTTCCCTGAGACAGCTGGAACCTGTGGCCACAGCGACGCGCTCGCCGGAGAACCTCCCTCGAGCCGTCACATCTGAGGATGAGGCCGAGGAACACGCCACGAGAGACTGCTGCTCCATCCTGGCATCAGACAGCGAGGAATGGTCGCTTCACTCCGCCTCCTCGTCGATCCAGGAATCCACCCGTACCCGCGCTGGAGCTGGTGCGGAACTGATGCGCCTGCTGACGCAAGCTGTTGACCGTCTCGGGCTCGAGTGGTCACTGCCGAAGGAACCCACATGAACAGGCTCGACGGCTGTTTCCTTCAAAGTCGCCGCCGTGCAGCTTCTGCAAGCAGGCCCGCTCCATTCCTCCCGGAACTTCACTCGGAGCTGACGAAGTCATGGAACGCACCATTCTCCTCGAGACTTTAGTCCCAGGCCTCCGCGTCGCTCTCCCAAGTGGACGGCGCCGCCGAGAAAGGGTACACGGCTATTCCCCCTGTGGAAGAGGTGGTCGCAGCGCGACTTTGCCCGCCCTCCGCGAGATGGCGGTCACGGTCAGCCCTCCCGTCAAAAGCCTGCAGAGCCACTTGCGGAAGTGGTCGGCCGCGCATATGCCGCCTCCGGCCAGGCCGCGTCTGCTCTCCAGTTCATGGCTGTGCTACAGATCCTGCAAGCCGACCTCCTCCGTGAATGGTATGAGAAGGGCCGGGACCCAGCTGCGGTTACAGACCTGAGAAGTGCGACAGATCTCTCTCTCCGCGCCACTAAAACCGCAGCTCAAGCCATTGGACGAGCCATGGCCGCGTTGACTGTAACAGAGAGGCACCTCTGGTTGACGCTCCCGGATATGAGGGAAACTGAGCGAGCAACCTTCATGAACGCGCCGCTCTCCCCCACTGGTCTCTTCGGCCCAACGGTGAACGGGATCGTTGACCGTTTTTCTGAGGTACAGAAGACCACGCAGGCCATGAACCTCTTCCTGCCGCGACGCTCGAGCTCCGCTACAGGCCGCTCTCGCGAGAGACAAAGCCAGCCTCCTGTGCGAACCAGCACCCGTGTCCAGCACACCCTCAGCCTTTGCAGCGACGTCAGGGCGGCCCCCATAGGTCGCGCTCAGACAGCCGTCACAGACCGCCGCACCGTAGAGGTCCTCGGCAGAAGATCATGCTGAAGTCTGAGCACGCGAAGCCCTCCTAACAAAGAGAGAGGAAAGAAACGCGTGTCCCGCTGCGGTCGGACCGCCTTCAAAGTTTATTTCCCTGTCAGTCCCCTTCAAACAGGCTACTGCAGTGGTTCATTTAGCAGTCAACGAGCCGGTTTGTTTACCCTCTCGCCAGCACACAAACGCCGTTTTCATGGCGACCCAGAGCAATCTCAAAAAGAGTATAATGTCTGGTCCGGCTCATGCCGTCTGTGTTTTAAGGGTAGTGAAAGTGCCCACGCCCCAGAGCTCACCCCTACACACAAGCACTTCGAATCTCGTGTCACTCACAGACCACACTCTCGTAAAGCGCAGAAAAGCCGCTCGAGTTTTGAATGTAAGTGATGTGTCCACAGGTCTTTGCCCACTATCTGCCCGCTTTGTTACACGATCAAAAAAGCAGGTTATGAATGTAAGTCTCGTGCCTGCCAGAGAGTGTTCACGCTTGCTAAGACAAACCTCCCCCCGGGCTCCGCCCGCGCGTTTAATTGTTATCACAAAACGCAGGGCATTAATAAGACGCTCCCCATCCATTATGATCGGGGCGTCAAATACACTTGTAAGTCTCGTGCCCGCGCTCACGCTTACAGGAAGCTTTTCCGCCCGGAGCGCTGCTCGTGCGTCAAAAAGTGAAAAAAGAATGTTCCCCATCCCTTATCATTGGGACATCTCACATAAATCAGCCGGTTTCGGCTTTCAGCGAGCAGCCATTGCCCAGAACCGAGAGTGCCCGCCGCGATTTCGGCTCCGGTTCAGTTTCACAAGCCCGCAAATGGCAGCGATCTGAACCAGTCAGGATGTCTATTTTCAGATTCAGATATTACCCCGTCACAGGCAATTTTTGAGATTCGCCTTCGACGGTCAGGTATATCAATACACCGTCCTGCCGTTCGGCCTGTCCCTAGAACCCCGTAGATTTACGAAGTGCATGGACGCGGCGCTCGCCCCCCTGAGAAGTCAGGGGCTGCGAATAATGAACTATCTGGACGATTGGCTGATATTGGCACAGTCAGAGACAGAACTGCTATCTCACAGAACAGTGCTTCTCAGTCACCTGGAAAGCTTGGGTCTCACGGTCAACTGGACCAAGAGCTGATTACTGCCCAGCCAGTCAATTTCCTTTTTAGGAATAGAACTGGACTCGGTGACCATGATGGCTCGTTTATCGACACAACGCGCGCGCCGTGTTTGCCACCTAGCCGCATATTTCCAGAAGGGCAGCTTTCTCCCGCTGAACGCTGGTTGAATGCTCGCGCGTCCCGCCGAGCCTGGGTTTCTGGCGGCCAGAAAATCAGAGTGACTCAGACCTGCATAGCGGCTCTGCAGCCCTGGTTGGTAGTCTACTGGTACCAGCAGGGAGTGATGATGGGAACCATCTCTTATCGGAAAGTCATTTTGACAGACGCGTCCAACTCGGGTTGGGGCGCGCTGTTCGAGGGCAGACCGGTCTTCGGCCAGTGGTCAGACCAAGAGAAGTGTTTTCACATAAACTGTCTCGAAATGATAGCGGTCGAGAACGCGCTGAAGCACTTCCTCCCGTTCATACAGGACCAACATGTTCTTTTCCGCTCGGACAACATGTCTGTGGTATCCTATGTAAACCGTCAGGGCGGTGTCAGATCCAGAAATCTCTGCAATCTGACGGAACACCTCCTTATTTGGTCTCAGATGCACCTGCGTTCGCTGAGGGCGGCGCATGTGCCTGGTCATTTGAACGACGGCCCAGACAAACTGTCCAGGGACAATGTTCCCCCAGGGGAATGGTCCCTGCACCCCCAAACGGTCCAGAAACTGTGGCGGCTATTCGGCAGAGCGGAAGTCGACCTATTTGCGTCAAAAGACAACGCTCAATGCCCGACGTTCTTCTCGAAGGATGAGGGCGCGCTGGCCCAGGTTTGGCCCAGCCTCCCGCTATATGCTTTCCCTCCGGTCTCTCTGTTACCACAGGTGATCAAGAGAATCAGGGAAACGCGCCACTCGGTGCTCCTCATAGCCCTGCGTTGGGAGAATCAGATTTGGTTCCCGGAACTAGCACGGCTGTCACTTACAGCTCCGTGGCCGATTCCGGTGAGGGCAGATCTCCTCTCTCAGGCTTGCAGCGCGATCGGGCATCCCCATCCAGAGCGCTGGTCTCTGCACGCATGGTTGATCAACGGGTACTCGTTGCCCTGCCAGAAGGAGTGATGAACACGATCACGTAGTCTAGAGCTCCTTCCACGAGAAGGCTCTACGCGTCTAAATGGTCGGTGTTCTCCGGATGGTGCACCAACAGAGGTCTGGACCCACGGACATGCGGGGTGGCGCATCTGCTCACCTTCCTACAAAACCTGTTGGATAAGGGGAGGTCCCCATCCACGCTCAAAGTATACGTGGCGGCCGTGGCAGCGTTCACAGAATCGACGCACGGCCAGTCACTGGGAAGACATGAGTTGGTCATCCGCTTCCTTAGAGGAGCTAGAAGAATGAACCCGCCGCGCCCCCCGTCGGTTCCTATGTGGGATCTTTCATTGGTCCTCGAGGCCCTGAAAGCCTTTCCATTTGAACCACTAGACTCCATGGGGTTGAAATATCTATCACTGAAAACCGTCTTTCTGACTGCACTGTCGTCAGTAAAATGTGTGGGGGACCTGCATGCGCTGTCTGTCAGCGCGTCGTGTCTTGAGTTCGGGCCGAATGACTCTAAAGTCATCCTCAGACCTAGACATGGCTATGTTCCTAAAGTAATGGGCACTCCATTCAGAGCGCAAGTTCTGGCAGCATCTGACAGCGAAGGTGAGGTGAATCTCCTCTGCCCTGTCAGGGCGCTGAGATTTTACATTACGCGCTCCGCCTCCTTCAGGCGTTCAGAACAGCTTTTTGTTTCGTTTGGTGGGCGCACCAAGGGTCTCGTCTCCTCGAAACAGAGCCTGTCCGGATGGATAGTGGACGATATAGCAGCTGCTTACGCGTCAAAAGTCTGCAATGCCCTCAGGGCATCAGGGCTCATTCCACGAGAGGCGTGGCCTCGTCGTGGGCGTGGTCCAGTGGGATTTCTATCCATGACATATGTGTAGCGGCGGGCTGGAGCTCTCCGTCTACCTTTGTCAGGTTTTATAACCTAGAAGTTGCAGGCTAAACTTTTGTCAGTTTGAAGGAGAGGTGTATTCTGCCCAGATCTTCCTGCTCAGATCGTTCTCACGTGACTCAGCTCTCCTGGTTGAGCTGCACTAGTAGGGTATGTGCCATGTGCCTATACAGACCGGCGCGCTGTTCTGTATTCCCTATGTGTGCTTATGTACAAGTAATGGCCCGCGTAGCTGGCCACCTTATTTTTTCCACTTATGGGGTTCCCCTGAAAGTTCAGGGTCTCATGGTGGATGCTTGGTGCGCACGGCGTTGACAAAGTGTTCCCGTAGCGTAAGCTAAACTTACGCAATACGAGAGAACCTCTCGTAAGAGAACGATACTCAGTTACTAACGTAACCTCGGTTCTATCTAGAGAGGGAACGAGTATTGCGTAACCGTCCGTGCTCGCGCCACGAGCGACTTCGCTTCAGTCGACGAAAAACCAGAGAAGTCAGCCTACAGCCCCTACTTTTATAAGGCTCGGGCACCCTTCATTGGGCGTGACGTCACGCCGGGCTCACTGGTAGGCTGCAGTAGTTGCCCGCAGGGCAGCCAATGAGCACGCGAGATGGCCTACTCTAGGTCTGCTAGCTGCTGCACTGCATTGACAATGAATACAAAATTAAGGATAATTTTTTGGCTTCAATATCTCGAGAAGATGAATCTTTCCCGTACCGTAAGCTAAACTTACGCAATACTCGTTCCCTCTCTAGAGAGAACCGAGGTTACGTTAGTAACCGAGTATCGTTTGTTGCTGTTTTTAAACGGCTCGCTATCGTGCCTGTTAGCACAAGGACTATGAATCGGCATCAAACGCACAATAACTGGAATTGAATAACTCTGTTTTAAAGCGTTCATGGTTTTGTGCACTGAAAGATTATTAAAAGCCTATATATTATTTTATAACTATCCTGCACAATACATTGAAAATAAGTATAATTTAATTGTATATTATTTCTGTGTAGTGTAGTGTAGGCTATATAAATATATACACTTCTGAATTCTTGACATTCATATATAAATATAAAATTGGGAAATGTATGATTGCATGATTGAATTTTATAAGAGTACTAATAGTAATTTGTTTTTATTAACATGTTTAGTTTTTATAAAATTACTGTGCAGATTTTTTCAAGAATTATTTTTTGCTGCTGATTTATACACTCATTAAGTTTAATAAAAATATATAATACATTTATGTAATATTTAAAGGTGTTAACTGTAATCTTACACTGCAAAATGATAACTTACAAAGGATTAAATTCATCACAATTATGGATATTTGCTGCGGGGCGAGGGCTTCGATAATCTCTCTCTTTTTTGACCATACATCTGTTTGCATCCCTGGACTGTAAAGACAATTAAAATGCTACAAAACATTTCTATTTCAAATAAATGCTCTTCTTTTGCCGAAACGAGAATCCTAAAAGAAAATGTATCATGGTTTCCACAAAAATATTAAACAGCAACTTTTTTTAACATTCATTATAATAAGAAATGTTTCTTTAGCAGCAAATCAGCATATTAGAATGATTTCTGAAGGATCATGTGACACTGATGACTGTAGAAATTATGCTTTGCAATCACAGGAATAAATTATATTTAAAAATATATATAAAAAACTGTTTTTTATTAATATAATTTATGAATTTATTAATGTTTATATTTTTGAAATTGTAATATTTCAGAGCATGCGATTTAAAATAATAATAATAATAATAATAATACCGACCCCAAACTTTTTGGTAGTGTATGATACGTTAACGTTATTCTGACTTTTTTCTAAGAGGTCACGGCAATAAGATTTAACCATTGCCATTTTCTTCTCTCTCTTCATTCTGTTGGAAAGTGACATTTCTCAGCTGACAGATGGTCAGACAGTGTCTTCAGTCTTTTTTCTTTCTGACATTCTCACATCCTTTGGTGTGTGCAGTAATTTCCGTAGGTTTTAGGGCTCTTCGTTTAGCCGTGATCTTTCGGGGAGAGGAAAAGCTGGCTGATGGCTTCCTGGAACAAGTTTATCTCCGACTTTCCCTCAGGCCAATCAAAGGAGTCTTTTCAAGTGTGTCACAACATTCCCAGACTAACACAACAATGTAATATCAATGAAATATCTCTGTCAATCAGACGCAAAAAAAACTTGACTCTGTCTTTCCATTTCAAAAGACTTGCTGACTTGGTTTGCAACAGGCTAGTTTATACAGTATATTTCCCTCACAGTGCTCATTGCTGCTTTAGTTGATTGACATGACAGCATATTACTTCAGTTGAAGCACTGTCATCATTGAGTCCTCTAGTCTTATTACAGCTGAGGACGAGTTATGTGTCGGCGGTAATAAGAATTGGCTTTATTTCATTACAAAGCCTATAATGTGAATTTCACACGGTATTTCTGCTCCCGTGGATAGACAGGTGTCACCTTCTGACTTGTAATATCAGCCTCTCCAGCATTGCGTTCTAGTTCGACGTCGTAGACTACTGGCCGCCGACATTTATTACATGCTACCGGGTGGTTTTAGGAGAAGTGCTTTCACTTTCCCACCTCCCGCAGTTCCCATCATTCATATCGCAGCTCTTGATTTTTAAACAGGCCTTTCATACGTGACCTTGACTTACATCCATCACATTGACGTTTCGAGTGCGCGACTGGACCTCACAAAAGGGAAATGCTTTTTGGCTCTTGCTTGGGCGTGAATCACCAGCGAGCTTTTTTAATTACCTCAATCTCATTTACACCCACAAGCGCTATAAAAAAAAGGTATGGCGGCAGCAAATGCATGCAAGCTGTAATTATCTATAAAAGCTTTTCACAATTGATAGGAGCGAAATGGAGGCCTTTTTCTCTCTCGTATTCTCTCCATAGGCCACTCTGAATTGACTGAGGTTAGACTTTGACATTTTGCGAGAAAAGATGACATGGGCCTGTGCCAAACGCAGAAAAAAGAGATGGTTTAATGATAATCTGCTGCTTAAATGTGCTCGTTATGTGGCCAGGGAAGGTTAGGTAAATAGAGCCCCTAATGAGGTTCCATTTTAATAGTGCACATGGCATGGCATTCTGGGTCATATTATGATACAACTCAGAGAATGAGCAAATGCATGGGTCACTGCATGAGTTTCAAAACATGTAACATCAAGACTGCAGCTTCATTATTACCCAAATGTGCGCTAGTCGCTACATCGGATGTAAGCCGGCGAGCGAGCGCTCAGTGAACCCCCTGTGAGCACATCTGCTGATGTCAGCAGGTGGCTGAGCTTGAACCGCTTGGTGCCGTTTGCTCAGGAAATGACAGTCTTCTAAGGACTCTCGTGTGGATGAGGAGTGTTCATCTGGAAATCAGACCCATGCTACAGAAACTTGTAGAGTTTAGCTTAATGATAAACTCATTGCCTACATGATACAATACATGCTGCAAGTACGCATGTCATGTACTTTGTACCATTTCATAAGATTTGTTATTTTATTATTGTTATAATTTGACATTATTATTTATACAGTTCATTCATACATAATGTGCATGAGTCTTACACCAAGTCTACAACAACTATACACTGAACAAAATTATAAACGCAACACTCAAATATTGTTCACAAATCTGTCTAAATCTGTGTTAGTGAGCACTTCTCCTTTGCCGAGATAATATCTAGATGCTGATTAGATAGCATGATTATTGCACAGGTGTGCCTTAGGCTGGCCACAATAAAAGGCCACTCTAAAATGTGCAGTTTTATCACACAGCACAATGCCACAGATGTCGCAAGCTTTGAGGAAGCGTGAAATTGGCATGCTGACTGCAGGATTGTCCACCAGAGCTGTTGCCCGTGAATAGAATGTTCATTTCTCTACCATAAGCCGTCTCCAAAGGCGTTTCAGAGAATTTGGCAGTACATCCAACCGGCCTCACAGCCGCAGATCACGTGCAACCACACCAGCCCAGGACCTGCACATCCAGCATCTTCACATCCAAGATCGTCTGAGACCAGCCATCCAGACAGCTGCTGAAACAATTTCGGCACAAACTGGGTGCATGCTAGCATGCTAGTCATTCACATCGGAGTCTCGACCTGACTGCAGTCGTCGTCGTAACCGGCTTGAGTGGGCAAATGCTCACATTCGATGGCGTCTGGCACTTTGGAGAGGTGTTCTCTTCATGGATGAATCCCGGTTTTCACTGTACAGGGCATATGGCAGACAGCGTGTATGGTGTTGGTAGTAGTGAGCGGTTTGCCGATGTCAACGTTGTGGATCGAGTGGCCCATGGTGGCGGTGGGGTTATGGTATGGGCAGGCATATGTTTTATGGACAACGAACACAGCTGCATTTTATTGATGGCATTTTGAATGCACAGAGATACCGTGACGAGATCCTGGGGCCCATTGTTGTTCCATTCATCCACAACCATCACCTCATGTTGCAGCATGATAATGCACGACCCCATGTTGCAAGGATCTGTACACAATTCCTGGAAGCTGAAAACATCCCAGTTTTTGCATGGCCAGCATACTCACCGGACATGTCACCCTTTGAGCATGGTTGGGATGCTCTGGATCGGCGTATACCACAGTGTGTTCCAGGTCCTGCCAATATCCAGGAACTTCGCACAGCCCAACACTCCACAGGTCACAATCCACAACCTGATCAACTCTATGCAAAGGAGATGTGTTGCACTGCGTGAGGCAAATGGTGGTCACACCAGATACTGACTGGTTTTTGGTCCCCCCCCCCCCCACACACACACACACAATGCAGTAAAACTGCACATTTTAGAGTGGCTTTTCATTGTGGCCACCCCTAAGGCACACCTGTGCAATAATCATGCTGTCTAATCAGCATCTTGATATGCCACACCTGTGAGGTGGATGGATTATCTCGGCAAAGGAGAAGTGCTCACTAACACAGATTTAGACCGATTTGTGAACAATAGAGTCGAATAACATTAAAATACATACAAAGATAAATATACTTGAATAAGGTACAAACAATTACACAAATATTTTTACCACTAACCCAACCCATACTTCATTTAATTAACACAATCATCCTTTCACATAAGGAAGATGGCGCCGTTGTATGTGGCTTGCCATCTACTGCCCTCTTTCTCACTCCTAAAATTCGCGTTTTTATGTATGTTTTTATGTTTGTCGATACTGACTTTGGACTGCAATATGTCATTTGTATATGATCGTCAAACATTACTAAACATCCGTATGACTATCGATCTAACCAAGAGTAATATTGAAGAGTGCTGCCGATCTCCCCCACCTGTGTACCAGCATTTTCTTGTACAACAGCGTTGGTATTCTGCTGACCCTCCCTGGAGACGACGGCATCGGAGAAAGCGTGGAAAGCGGGGTGGAGTTGCTGCTCGTTTGAAGTTTCTGGCGCGGTCTTCGGCTGTGTGTGTTGGTCCTGTGCTAACCAGTGAGCGCCGTCTCGCTGGGGCTTTTGCATGGTCCTTCCCCTCTTATCGGTGGCTTCGACCCGCTGTTGGATGTCTTTCGCCCGACCCTTCGTGCATCATTCCTCCCAGCTTTCGACGTAGTGGAGTGAATCATCATAACCTTCGCCTGATAACTCGAACAACACAGCTGGAGGTAGCTGCACCATCTCTTAAAGTGGCCTTGATCAACGCCCGGTCAGTGGTAAATAAGACATTTTTAATTAATAATTTCTTCACAACGCAGGATCTTGATATCTTATTTATCACTGAGACATGGATTAAACCGGATGAGCTAAGTCCTTTTACTGAATTAGTTCCACAGGACTGCGCCTTCCTAAATTCACCGCGGCTATCTGGCCGTGGAGGGGGACTAGCGTCATTGTTTAAAAAACAATATCCCTGCCGTGGTCTAACAACTAGCCCTTGCCGTACTTTCGAAGTACAACTGGTCCAACCTACATCAACTAATTCTCAAGCATTTGCCTTGGTCTATCGTCCGCCTCAACCAAATAAGGATTTTTTAAATGAATTTGCTGAGTTTATGGGGGATTTGTTTACCAGATTTGACAAAATTCTAATCATGGGTGATTTTAATATTCATGTGTGCTGTGATACTAAGCCACTTTCTAAAGAGTTTCGGAATCTCATTGTCTCTTTTGACCTGGATCAATGGGTGTCTGGTCACACTCATATCCAGGGACATACTCTAGATTTAATCCTATCACGTGGTTTACAGGTATCAGATATTAGTATCAGTAATGCTGCTATGTCGGATCACTTTCCGATTCTGTTTTCTCTGCCTACTAATGACACCAGACATAAACTCCATACTTGCACACGGACAACTCGAATTTTTAATGATTGTGCTAAGGAGGATTTTGTGGCATTACCCAGGTTTAGCTGTGGAACAAGCATCTGTTCCTTCACTGAGTTCCTTGGATGCTGAAGATCACTTAAATCTTTTTAACTCTGTCTGCTCTAATGTTCTAAATGCTGTTGCTCCAATCAGAGTAAAGAAAAAGAAACTTAATCATGTTTCAAAACCATGGCTTAGTGATAATTTTCGTTCACTCAGACAGATCTGTAGAAGGGCTGAACGCAGGTGGAGTAAGGACAGACTACATGTTTCTTATGAAATTTTAAAGAATTCCTTTGCTGCGTTTCAGCAAGCTGCTAAAGCTGCTAAAAATCACTACTTTTCTGAGCTGATTAGAATCAACAGTAACAGGCCCAATGTTTTATTTTCAATAATTGACTCTGCTCTAAATCCCACTACAAATCTGTTCCCTGAGATTTCTGATTCTCTCTGCGAAGATTTTGCAACATACTTTAATGAGAAGATCAATGATCAGATCTCAAATGTCGCTGTCTATTCACATGCCACTTGAAGTTCCTATAAGTTCTTCTACATGGTCTGTCTTTGAACCTGTTTCCCTTGACTTTTTGGTTGAGATTGTTTCAACTCTAAAAACTACTAGCTGTTTTCAAGATGTGATTCCTACTAAATTTTTTAAGCAGGTTCTATGTGCTATCGGTTCGGATTTGTTGTCTTTTGTCAACAAATGTCTCTGTACTGGGGTTGTTCCAAACAGCCTGAAACATGCCTCAGTCTTGCCGAAACTTAAGAAACCTAGTTTGGATCCATCAATTCTAAGCAACTATCGCCCAATTTCAAATTTGCCCTTTATTTCAATTTTTTTTGAAAAAGTGGTTCTGAGCCAACTCCACTCTTTTTTAACTGATAGTCAGATTTACGAGAAATTTCAGTCTGGTTTTAAACTACGTCATAGTACAGAATCTGCACTTTTACGAGTCATGAATGACATTTTGCTCAGTACTGACACAGGGCAATCTGTGGCTCTGGTCCTGTTGGACCTCAGCACTGCTTTTGACCTGGTCGCCATGATATTTTAATCTCTCGCCTTGAAGCTTCTACAGGTTTTAGGGGCATGGTGTTGGAATGGTTCCGCTCATATTTGTTTAACAGAAGCTATTCTGTTCGCATGGGGAAACAGTGCTCATCTAAAATGAAACTTGGGTCTGGCGTTCCGCAGGGCTCTATCCTTGGGCCAGAACTATTTAATCTGTATATGTAACCTCTGGGTTCTATTTTAACTAAACATGGGGTTTCTTTTCACCTGTATGCCGATGATACCCAAATTTACTTGCCCCTAAAAAGTGATGACAAGTCTGCCTTAAAGCCACTACTGGACTGTATTGATGAACTAAAACTGTGGTGAGTCTGAACGAAAACAAGACGGAAATTATCCTGTTTGGCCCCAGTGATCGTAGTACACATGCTTGTGACCTTCAAACGTTGTCACCTTTCAGTACCACCTGTATTCGGAATCTGGGGGTCTGGATTGATAACAACATTAACCTTGAAAAGCAGATAAGTGCTGTGGTAAAATCCTGCTGCTTTCATCTTCGTCTCTTAGTTAAGGGTAAGCCATTTTTTTTCTAGTAAACACTTTGAGATAGCTATGCATGCATTTGTAACATCCAGATTGGACTATTGTAATTCTTTATATATTGGAGTTCCTCAGAAACACATCAACTGTCTACAAATAGTCCAAAATGCAGCTGCACGCCTCCTCAAAGGAAAACGTAAATTTGAACATATTACTCCGGTTCTGATCTCGCTTCACTGGCTACCGATTAAATTTCGAATAGATTTTAAAGTTTGCTTTTTGTTTTTAAATCTTTACAGAATTTAGCTCCCCAGTTGTCATGATGTGGGTTTTGTGTCTTGTCTTTTCCTTCTCCCAGGTGTTTCTCGTTATTCCCGACGCCCCCTTGTTATCTTGTTAGCTCGTTTGTACTTGATTATTTAAGCCCTGTGTTCCTGCCCTGTCTTTGTGAGTTGTTGAATGTATGATAGATGTTAACGTTGTTGATTTCTGTATCCTTGAATCTTGTTCCTGAGTCTTTGAATCCTGTTCCTGTCTAAGTTTATTAATAAAGCCACACTGCGTCTGGATCCAGCCTCATCGCTATTTCTAACGCACTACGTTACAGAACAACTCACCAAGAGAACAGCTCTGGGAGAATACCTGTCGACGTTATTTCAAGAGGGCCAGTCCGTCCAAAGGTACGCGAAGGATTTTCTGTCCATTTGCCATCTGGGAGCGCTAGATGATATCCAGCTCATGGGCCTGTTTTGGAACGGGCTGGATTATGAAATCGGCCGATGGATGCCGTGGGACCTTACCAACTGAACTCTTGACCGGTATATTGCTCAGGCTTGTTCCTTGGAGGACCTCTTCTCCATTACAGGCTTGTCCTACTCGACACCTCCCGAGTTCACATTACCCGCAAAGCCCTCGTCGTCGTCTTCGCCGCTGGTCCGGTCCAGCCCTGCCGAGCCCGATCTTCAATGCAGCGCCGACGAACTCACTCTTCACTGCAGCCCTGAGGCACTGTCAGCCTCGACGAGCCGGTGTTTCACGTCAGCCTTGAAGAACCCGAGCTTCACGTCAGCCTCGACAAGCCGGTGCTTCACGGCAGCCACGAAGAGTTCGCACTTCATGTGAGCATTGACGAGCTCGCGCTCCACGTCAGCTTTGAAGAGCCCACGCTCCACGTCAGCTTTGAAGAGCCCGCGCTCCACGTCAACCTTAACGAGCCCGCGCTCCACTTCAGCCTTGAGGAGCCCACACGTCACGTGAGCCTTGCCGAGTCTCCGTTTCTCGTCACGTCTGCGCAGCCAGAGCCTCTCGTCACGTCTGCTCCAGCCTGTTTCCCTGTAGCTGCCCCCAAGAAAATTTTGGGGGGGGGCCAAGGGTCCGGTGATGAGACCATGAAGGCTGCGCCGACATGGTCGTCTGCAGGGGCTTCACCACTCTGGTCATCAGTCCATCCTGCTCCACCTTGGCCGCCAACTCTTCCTGCACCGCCGTGGTCTTCAGTTCATCCTGCTCCACCCTGGTCTCCGCTTCGTCTTGTTCCGCCCAGGCCACCTGTTCAGTCAGGCCCGCCCACGCTCCATGGCCCAGGCCCGCCTTGTCTATGTCCAGGGTCCGTTCCCCTGCATGGGCCTGGCCCTCCATCCCTCCCCCAAGACCGCCTGTGCTGCACGGCCCTCCTGAACTGTTTTTTTTTTTTTTTTGTTTTTTTTTTGTTGTTGTTGTTTTGTTGGGCGTCAGGAGCCGCCCTTAAGGGAGGGGTTATGTCATGATGTGGGTTTTGTGTCTTGTCTTTTCATGTTCAGTGGTTCCCTGACCTGTCTTTTACTTCTCCCAGGTGTTTCTCGTTATTCCCGACGCCCCCTTGTTATCTTGTTAGCTCGTTTGTCCTTGATTATTTAAGCCCTGTGTTCCTGACCTGTCTTTGTGAGTTGTTGAATGTATGATAGATGTTAACGTTGGTGATTTCTGTATCCTTGAATCTTGTTCCTGAGTCTTTGAATCCTGTTCCTGTCTAAGTTTATTAATAAAGCCACACTGCGTCTGGATCCAGCCTCATCGCTATTTCTAACGCACTACGTTACACCAGTACCTATCTGAACTGCTTCACCCAGATCATAAGTCAAGATTACTTAGATCGGGGGATTTGCAATTACTTTCTGTCCCCAGGACAAGATAAAAAAATAGGGGTGACCGTGCTTTCGCAGCCTATGGACCCAAGCTATGGAATAGCCTACCTTTAAATATCAGATCTGCCCAAACTCTGACACTTTTTAAAACCTCTCTGAAAACGCACCTTTTGTCATTAGCTTTTAATATACCTTGATGTGTCCGTCTTCTCTCTTTGACGCGTACTTGTTGGTTTCGTGCATGTATTGTCTATCTTTCTACTGCTTTGTTAAGCACTTTGGTCAACGTCACTTGTTTTTAAATGTGCTATACAAATAAAATTGTATTGTATTGTATTTTAACAACATACATTAAACTCCAAAGTGGTGCATGAATTTAAAAAACTCGACGCCCGTTTCATGACGGAAGAAAGGATATTGTTTGCATTCCTTGGTGAGCGCAGGTATGATATTCTCTCATTCATGAGTATTTCATAATATTTGTACACATGTATGGTTTATTTGCTGATGATTAATGTTTGTCATCTTGAATGTTTTACTTGCGTAATGACGTTTGTAGCCGTGAAACAAGTGTGTGTGAAATGTTTGTTGTATGTTTTCAATACAGTTTTCACGGTGCTAAGGTGATCGAGTGAAAGTTGAGGGTCATGCTGGTTTGACGAACTAAATAAAGGACACCTTATGCATCAGTAGAGACTCTCTCTGTTTCTTTGGACCCAAGGGCTGCTACAATTATTATTATAACATCTAATATGAATGAAAGAACAAATCTAATGAAATTGTACCTAGATTATTCTTAAAAAATTGTTTATTTATTTTCTTGCGTAACAATGCAAAAGACTAAAATTACACCAATGATGCTGGACATTATATGGATGCATATATACAGGTCCGTCTCAAAAAATTAGCATATTGTGATAAAGTTCATTATTTTCCATAATGTAATGATAAAAATTAAACTTCCATATATTTTAGATTCATTGCACACCAACTGAAATATTTCAGGTCTTCTATTGTTTTAATACTGATGATTTTGGCATACAGCTCATGAAAACCCAAAATTCCTATATCAAAAAATTAGCATATCATGAAAAGGGTCTCTAAACGAGCTATTAACCTAATCATCTGAATCAACTAATTAACTCTAAACACCTGCAAAAGATTCCTGAGGCTTTTAAAAACTCCCAGCCTGTTTCATTACTCAAAACCGCAATCATGGGTAAGACTGCCAACCTGACTGCTGTCCAGAAGGCCATCATTGACACCCTCAAGCAAGAGGGTAAGACACACAAAGACATTTCTGAACAAATACGCTGTTCCCAGAGTGCTGTATCAAGGCACCTTAGTGGGAAGTCTGTGGGAAGGGAAAAGTGTGGCAAAAAACGTGAGGAAGAGGAAGATTGTGGAGAAGGACCGATTCCAGACCTTGGGGGACCTGCGGAAGCAGTGGACTGAGTCTGGAGAAGAAACATCCAGAGCCACTGTGCACAGGCGTGTGCAGGAAATGGGCTACAGGTGCCGCATTCCCCAGGTCAAGCCACTTTTGAACCAGAAACAGCGGCAGAAGCGCCTGAGCTGGGCTACAGAGAAGCAGCACTGGACTTCAGGCATTTTGGCATTTCCTTCTCCCCAGTCTTCCTCCAGACTCTGGCACTTTGATTTCCGGATGACATGCAAAATTTGCTTTCATCCGAAAAAAATACTTTGGACCACTGAGCAACAGTCCAGTGCTGCTTCTCTGTAGCCCAGGTCAGGCGCTTCTGCCTGGGTTTTCATGAGCTGTATGCCAAAATCATCAGTATTAAAACAATAAAAGACCTGAAATATTTCAGTTGGTGTGCAATGAATCTAAAATATTTGAAAGTTTAATTTTTATCATTACATTATGGAAAATAATGAACTTTATTACAATATGCTAATTTTTTGAGAAGGACCTGTATATATATAGTAAGTACAGTCTAGTAGACTATTGACCGGTGTGTCTCTGCACCCTCTTGTTTAATGAATATCATCTGGGACAGGTGCAGCTAATATGCACTAACAAACATTACGCTGGTGAGATTTACTTCAGTGATTGAAATTTGCATGCGGTTTGGAGTCTCAGTAGTAATTATAATGAGCAAATGTAAACAAGCTTTTAATCATTGTTTGTGTGACTGCCTGCTTTTATCATCACTGCTTTGCTTGATGCATGTGGAGTGTTCAAATATAGATCTGATTTAGTTTAATTTTAAGCTTTCTGAAGCAAAAAAAAAAAAGGCGAGTTTTAGCAATAGAATGCAGGTTTAGTGAACACATTGGCAGACATTGAGTTGATCTCTGTAATCTAGGCCTTCCATACCCATATGCTCTCATTGGAGGGAAGATTGGATCTGTTCTGTATTTATCACAGGGAATTTGCAGAACATGGGGATATAAAGGCTCATCTCTAATAATCTGGTACTTTATTTTTTTTGCTCATACCAGGGAAACATAGACTGCCATAAAGCCAATGTAAAATGGCATCTGACTGAAGTATTTCTTAATTAAATGAGATTTTCAGTGAGAAATGTTTATGGCTAGACTTGATTTTATTCATTAGGAATTAAATTAATTTTCCATCCATCCATCCGTCCGTCCGTCCGTCCATCCATCCATCTATCCAATAAATGGAGAATAGTGGTTTAGACCTCTGCTTTATACAACTCCTGTCCAACATATTGTACAATGTACAACCCCAAATCAGAAAAAGTTTTGTAAAATGCAATAAAATCAAGAATCTGTGATTTGTTCACTCTACTTGACCTTTTATTAGCTGACAAAAGTACAAAGAAACGTTTTCCAATGTTTTCACTGACCAACATAATTGTATTTTGTAAATATGAACAAATTTTGATGGCTGCAACACACCCCAAAAAAGTTGGGACAGAGACCAAATAAAAGTGAAAAGATTATCCAAATTAGATTATCCAACTATTTTGAAACAGTCCACAATGAGCAGGTGAATTGGTAATAGTTGAGGGTATCATGTTTTGGTGTAAAAGTGATTTTTAAGTTTTAAGTGCTTAGTTTTTAAGCAAAGATGGGTCGTGGCTCATCACTTTCTGCCAAATATCTTGAGAGAATTGTTGACAATTAAAAAAACACATTTCTCAATGCAAGATTGCAAAACATTTATACCTTTCATCATCTTCCATACATAATATTGTCACAAGATTCAGGGAATCTAGAGAAATCTCATTCTGTGTTGGGTAAGGCAGTAGACCTCTGTTGAATGTGTGTGACCTTTGAGCCCTCAGATGGCATTGCACAAGATACCATCATGCTAATCCGTTAAAAACAGCCACATGTGCTCAGGAGTAATTTGGAAAACCATTTTCACTGAACACAGTCTGACTCTGCATCAAGAAATGCCACTTGAATCTCTGTTACGCAAGGAGAAAGCTTTACATCAGTTCTATGTGGAGATGCCGGCGAGTTCTCTGGGCCTGAGCTCATCTCAGATGGTCTAGAAGAAAGTGGAAATGTGTGCTGTGGTCAGATGAGTCCATGTTTCAGCTTGTTTTTGGGAGAAAATGGACATCGAGTTCTCAGTCCCAAAGACGAAAGGGACCAACCAGACTTTCACCAGCGACAGGTGCAAAAGCAAACATTTGTGCTGGTATTGAGGTGCATCATTGCAAACGGTATGTGTAACTTGCATTATTGAGAAAGGTACCATTGACATGGAGGCATATATTTGGACTATACAGAGACATAAACTGCCATCAAGATGACATCTTTCCTGGGAAGCAAGACAATGCCAGGCCTCCTCCTGCACATGCTAAAACTGAGTGGTTTCTAGACACTCTGCACCATAGAAGGGATGTGCCTGCCTGTTTACTGGAGTCCAGATATGTCTCTTATGGAAAATGTATGACCCATCATCAAAAGGAGAATCAGGCCATGATGACCACAGACTGTTGAGCGGCTGTCTTGTATCAGACAAGATTGGGCAAATATTCCACTAGCAAAACTCCAACAATTAGTATCCTCAACTCCCAAATGATTAAAAAGCGTAATTAAAAGGAAAGATGATGTGACACAGTGGTAAACATGTCTCTGTCCCAAATTTTTTGGGGTGTGTTGCAGCCATCAAAATAAAAAAAATTCATATTTACAAAATACCATTATGTTGGTCAGTGAAAACATTGGAAAACTTTTCTTTGTACTTTTGTCGGTTAAAAAAAGGTTAAAAAGAATGAACAAATCACAGATTCTTGCATTTTATTGCATTTTACTAAATGTCCCAACTTTTTCTGATTTGGGGTTGTACAATACCCGTAAAAATGTAATAGGATCCGCTAATCATGGCTGTGCTTGAATTAACTGTACATCACAAATAATTCCTTGATTACAAAAGTCTTACTGAACAAGCACACTGCATTGGTTCTAGTGCACCAACTACTTTATCCCTTGAGGTGTTGCTGTTTATGAATTCTGCCACGGTACATCCGGCTTCTCCTGAGTTAATCCTGTTTAAGGAGCCACTACAGGAGGCAGGTCTCGATGCTCTCCAAAAACGCCTTCAACTGCGAAATCTGCTCCCACTCCACATTAAATATGGAATCAGGATGAATTATACAAAGCAGCTGCTCATCTGACATGCCATTATAGGTAAAAGGATCTTGGAGTACACCTGTTTCCAATTTGAGAGGCCCGTGACGCCTCGTTTTGGCAACGTCTGAGGCTTCGTGTGGGATTATGCCCGCATAAATTATTGATAAATGATCTCCTCCATTTCCTTAAATTCTTCCTTTTACTTAAGCCACTGGATAGTATGAAATTCACACTATAGACATTTTTCACTCATTAGCAGCTTTGAAAAAAGTTTTTATCAAACCTCAAAGATACAACCACAATTAGATATTCATTTCAGTAATTACTGTTTTTGTTTATTTGTTTGTTTGAGTTTCTTAGTTTGTGTATAGTACTACTATGCAAATCTGTTCTACTTAAAATTTTGCTCACCGTTACATTATTTATTAAATCTGGATCAACATTGGCATGTCAGCATTTCACCTTAGGCATCGTTTGCATAAACGCTGGCATTTTTAAATTCAAGTCTGAAATTAAGGCATATGATCTTATGAACTCATTTATGAGAGGCAGATGTCCATTAATTTTATTAGTCAGTAGAAATGTTTATGATGGAGGCGGTTCACATCTTAATACTCTCTCCTTGGTCTCTCTGACTCCAGCATTAGGCTGCATCCAAACTTGCACACTTCTACTGCATACTGAAAGTGAACTTTTCACTTATTTATTAGTTAGTTAGTTAGTTAGTTAGTTAGTTAGTTAGTTAGTTAGTTAGTTAGTTAGTTAGTTAGTTAGTTAGTTAGTTTGTTTGTTTGTTTGTTTGTTTGTTTGTTTGTTTGTTCATTAATTTATCTTGGAAACATCTTTTGATTTTTTTATAAGAACTTATTTAATGAATACTACAACAACAATAACAATAATAATGTTGTTTTTGTTGTTAAAATATTATTAAAATAATTTTAAAAATGCTTAGTTAGTTTATACTTCCAAAATGAACACTCATTGTGGGTCAACATTGTTGGGCACTGCAGTTTAAAATATTTATTGTTGCATAATTTCTTCTGTTTCTATATAGTATAGATTGTTTTAATACAGTCTTTTGTTTTTAAAAGCTCGAAATGGCTGCTGCTTATTGTTCATTATGTTTGCCAAGGTGCAATCTCACTCATTGGAAGGAACCTCCATTAGTAAGTCAGCATGTGTCTGACCCAAGAGGCACTTAACAGCTTTTACAGTTGACAGTTACAATGCTAGCTGTATAAAAAAAAGAGGCAGGTGTTTTTTTATTGTTGGTTTTTGGTTTTTGGACCTGATGTGTAATTGGTGGGTTTGTTTTCATAGGCGATATCCCCACCAGTGAATACTCATGGGCGGCCCAAACCCCCACCCCTCTGGATAACCTTTAGCCAATGGCAAGCATCTGTCGTCCTCTGCAGGGGTGCCAGGGCTTCTCTTGCTGGCGATAATGACTGTTATCATGGCCAGAAAGCCAACAAGAAGGACAGTGATGAGTAGTGAGTCAGAGAGAAGAGCTTAGGGGGACTGCAAGAGAAAACCACTGCTCATATGTGTTCACTTACTCAGTGTTCAGTAGGGAATACAAAAAGTGTCCACACATAAGGCCAAACCCAAACGAAAACTTAACTTGAAATCAGGTTTACTTGAAATATGAAATAATAATAGTATACAATTGAATAACTCTAGTATTATTGTTTATAAAGTTAAGGTAATTAAAATAAAGATACAAACATGATCTTATCTTAAAAAAGCAACAGCTTTCAAATAGGTTAACTTTTTTGGGGTGAAAAAGTTTATTTTTATTTTTTATATTGTACCATCCGTGGTTCATACAGTTAATACACACCCAGTTATGTATACATTTTATTTTATTTTATTTTTACAAATTTGTATGGCGTATACAAATACGATTACGATTTCCATTACACGAGAGTAGATGTTAAAACTTCATGCTGATTTGTACTCGGCTTTCGCCAAGATAATCACCAACTAAGACGTAGCTTTACAGTAACCTATGCTTCTCCATCCATTTACGCTTCTTTCCATCTAGTGACGTGAATCTTCTGTCTGGTGTTAATACAGTGTATTGCGCGTCAGCACACACAACGGCTGCAACCACAGTGCGGTCCCCCATAACAACCCTCTGGATTGAGCGGAGTAGGGAACATCTCTAGGGTCTTCAAGTGGGCACCTTCCGTCCTCAGTGTTTCGTCGACTAGCCCACGACACCTCAAGAGGGCTCGACAGTGACTCTGGCGTCCCAGAGTCACCCCCCTCCGTCCCCCACTCAACTCAGCCCAGCTTACTGACCTCTACTTCCCTCTTGCTGCTGAGACCTAACCACAATCTCACAATCTCTCCGCAACCCAACCATACGCGCCAACCCGTTTGACTAAGGCTGTCGAGCCCCACTGGTGCGTTAATATGCAGTTTCAGTGGCAACGGTTCCGTATGGCATACCACCTACCGCAAAACACAATATCTGCCCAACCACGTTCATTCACGCAATATACACAGGAACGTAATGACTGTAAATACTATACAACCTATACAAATAAACCAACAGACCTTTCAAGTTTTCAAGAATACTACGAAACCGTAGCATGGCGGCCTGTACACAGCCAGCTAGAATCTTTCCGTCTCAACCACAGACAGTTGCTGCTCCTTTCTGCTGCTTCAGATAAGTTCTTTACTGTACGACGCAACTCTTGGCCACTGAATCCGACGTCTCTGAGGAACCGGGTTGTAGAGTGTGCCACAAAACCACGACAACCCACTTCCACTGGATAAACCTGGACTCTCCATCCTCGCTGTTCTGCTTCAGTGGCCAGATGAGCATACCGCAGTTTCTTCCTCTCATATGCCTCATCTACCGCATCCTCCCATGGCACTGTTAACTCTATCAGTTGAACAATGCGTGCTGATCCAGACCACAAAACAATATCTGGCCGTAGGTTAGTGGTGGCAATCTCAGGTGGAAAAATAAGCCGTTGATCAAGATCAGCCAGCATCTTCCAGTCCCTAGCAGCTTCCAGTTGTCCTGGGCGAGAATTGGTGTTAGCACCTTTTCTTGGTGGTTGCTCGCCTGGGCGGAGGAATATTGTCTTCTGCGTGTAATGTTTTGCTAGAACAGGCGGCAATTTATTGGTCATACTACGCTTGCCTTCCAATGCTAAAGCCAAACATCGCAATACTTGGTCATGGCGCCAAGTAAACCGCCCCTGGCTAAGAGCCACCTTACATCCTGTCAAAATGTGCCTTAATGTGGCTAATACTAGCCTATACTAATATACTGTACATCACTATCACAACAATTCGACCAAATTATTTATTTGATATTTATATATAGTTTTTGGATGTGCCTATATTACCATTCAATAGATAGACTTTTTTTATGAAAGAAATTGATATTTTATTCAGAAGCGATGCATTAAATTGATCAAAGTGAAGACTTTTACATATTTAAAGTACAAAAAATAAAATAAATATTTCCAATAAACTGTTCTTACTACATTTCTGATCTAATAAATGCCATCTTAAAACAACATTAAAAAGTCTAATCAGTAAAATCAGTTTCTCTTTTGGTTTCTAATTCTATTCTATTCTAAAGAATGGATGCCCCTCCCCTCTCACTGCAATATTCTGATTCCGGCCAATCAAATTTGAACACGTAAATGTCACCAGTAGGCTCAGTCACTTTCAGTTTGTGTTGGATTTTCTCACGTGTGTTTCCCTGTCTGTGTTTCCCGCCACAATCTGTTCCCATGGAGACTGATTACCTCCCTCACAGCTGCCTGTCGTTTGTATCAATCACCTCTGTGTATTTAGTTCCTGCCTGTCTTCTGTTCAGTGTCCGGTATTGTTCGTGTGATTCACTCTATGTTGTGTTTACACACTGTCTAAACCTATTCGCCTTTCTTCCGTGCATCGATCATTAAAGAAAGTGTTGGAAATTACTTTCTGTCTGTCTTCCCTGAACCAACCCGTGACAGTAAAGAGCAATTGAATATGTTAGCAGTTAAAT
Source organism: Siphateles boraxobius (assembly GCF_051911475.1). Lineage (NCBI taxonomy): Eukaryota > Metazoa > Chordata > Actinopteri > Cypriniformes > Leuciscidae > Siphateles > Siphateles boraxobius. The sequence goes on along the minus strand of NW_027508799.1, from coordinate 31,515,328 downwards.
CCTGCCTCCAAGCTGCACTCGCATGAAGAGAAACTTGTTGTGACTCGTTATTATAAGATGATGAAAAGATAGACAGCCAGTGCTAAATCTGACGCGTCTCTGACCAATGAGTCATGAACATCGAGAACTCTTCAACACTCTTTAGTTTCGTTGCTTAAGTGCTCCACTTTGCCCTCGCTAACTAAGCCAAAAACCGAGAGGAAAAATAAATCTCATCAAACACTTCCAGAAAAGCCTCTTGCATACTCTCCTCCTTCATCAATATCAGCCATCTAATTAAACCTTCCCTCAATCCGTATAGTCTCCTCCCCTGATCCAGGTGGCGTAACCTTACGGCATGACTCCACCGTTCGGTCGCTTCCTATATGTGCTATTTTCGTCTGTTCTTCCCTCTCTTGCCGGCTGGCGAGCCATTTTTCATTCTCGGCTGCCACAAAGGTGAAACTCAATAAATGTCAGACTCCCCATGGGCCTGCGTTTGTGGAGCAATCATACATTTAGAGCTTGCAATTATGTCAAAGCACCAAAATTAATGAAATACCATTCCACATGAGACCTCTCTTAATTTACATAATAATTTCAGTCCAGTATTTTTTTTCTCTCTCTCTTTTAAGGACACTTCCATATTGCCACAGTCACATTTCACGGCGCATTCCAGAGATCCAGACACCCGTTAAACTTCCAGCATAAAGGCAGGTTGTTTATTTGCACGTGTCACATGCTCATTTTTCAGAAGTGTATTACTTAAGTGCTGCACTCAGGTGCACTTGCATTTCACTCAGTGTTTTAAGGCTAAAGTGGGCCTGCTGGTAAATCCCGGGGGATGCGCTATGCGGTTGTTTCTGTGCGCTTTTGGTTAGTGTGTTCCTGTGAGTTAAAGGGAAGCCGAAAAGGCCGCTTCTTATGCAGATGAGGGTTTAAAAGGGCAAAGCTTTTATACCCCACAATCAGAGCAGCATGACCCGTGGACAACGGAGCTCTCCTGTGCTCAACTGTGTCTTGAGGGACATCAGATGCTGAGAGAGGTAGACTAACCTGCTTTAACCACATTAGTTAAGTCTTGACCTGTTGGGAGCATATGGGATTCATGCTGCCTTCACGTGCTTCATCGGAAATTTCCCAATTACGAGTTTGTCACGTTCAAGACCTTTGTTGTTGGAAAGAGCATTCACATGAAATTCAAAAGGTACATTCAAGATAAGGTTGCTTACGGATCCTGACTAAAATGTCAATAGTTGTCTAGCTTTACCACACTTTTTGGCACGTGAAGGCAGCGTCATTATGGAATGCATTAGTGCCCACCCGTTTTTCAGTGGTCTATTTTTTCCCTCCATTCAGTTTTCCCATTGGGATTTTTAAAAAAGCTTTATATGCCATGCAGCTACAAAGTGAATCAATACATTGCACACTTTGTTTTGAAGCAAAAAACGTATCCATAAATTAGACAAAAAGACAAAGGTACAAGACTGTGTACTTAAAGACTTTAAAGAGGGAAAGATCTACAATCCCATGAAGCATTGCGAACAACATACTCGAATTGAAAACAACGGAAAGAATACAGCTATTCATTTAAAGTTGTTGATTAAATCTATAGAAACAATATATTTTAATTGTATTGCGAAATATGCTTATATATTCAAATATTGAAGTATTTTGAGAGCGCAGAGAGATCGACTCGATTCCGCCATTTGCAGTGCTTGTGGGCAGAGCTAACAAGATCTTTTGGCATATTTTGCTTGTTTCGACTCTCTGATTGGTGGAATTTTCTGTACAGCATCATGGTTAATGTAGTTTTCACCACGAATTAAACATGATTATTTAAAACTAAGTTGAAATAATGCAGGCTGACGGCTGCAACAGAAGGAAATACCATCGATAAAAAAGCTCGTAGCTCACACTAGGTCTGTCTTTAAAGGTTTACAAGTTATCAGTAAAAATCAATTTCCCTATTGAGAAACTGAATGGAGTTTTTACTTCTGGAATCCGACTGTTGCACTTTTGCATTAGTATCATTTTTCAACAGCATTGGTTTCAGAAGTATTTTTTGATAATTTATTCTTTGTTAAAGAGTTATAAGCCATGAACCAAACCATCCAGATGCGAGGTGAATCACAGCAATGCACACTTTGTTTTGAAGCAAAACAAGTATTTAAAAATTGGACAAAAATGAAAGGTACAAGACTATGTACTTACAATCCCACAAAAGGAGAAATATAAAACTGATCATTTAAAGTTTTTGATTATATCTATAGAAACAACGTCTTTTTTTAAGTTTTAAGTGTGAATTAAAAGGTAACATTAAAATGTTTTTTATTTTACCTACTGCATTAACTAATATATAGAACTAATAGTACTTATAATTTGTCCTTTCCTATATATTTTTTTTTTTAAATAGAAGAAAGTAAGTCACAGGTTTGGAATGAGGTTTGAATAAATTGACAACATCACGCATGTTTTTTTCTCCACGCCTCCTTCCTATCATTTTGTCAGGACTGCCATGATATTGTGGTTATTGTGTCAGAACAGACACAGAGGGTAGTTTACTCTCGGCACTGTGTCCTCGTATAATGACAGTATCTGTGGAGTAAATGCAGGCAGATGACAGTTGGTTCTCAGAGCTGGGGTTTCCCTGGTGTAAACAGGCTCTGTGTGATTCCAGGGGCTCGTAGACAGCCGCTTCATTACCATCTGTGTCCTGAGAGAACCTCCTTCATAATTAATGTTTCCATGATGGATTACACGCGCTGCCTCCGAACACTGCTGACTCTAACTCATTTTTGTTTTGGGGGTTTTTTTTCTGGCAATACAATTTAATTGGCATGTTTGCTTTCCACCTCCGACTGACGATGAAGTGGTTTTGTGGGAGCATTTGATGATTAAAACGTCTGATGTACAGCTACTGAGGACCAGGGTGTGTTGGAGGAAATTAGTTTAATGTTTTGATTCACCCTAATGTTCTTTAAACAATGCTGGATGGGGGAGGCCCTAAACATCCTGAAAAATGACACTCTTTATTGTGGACCTCATAGCTGGTTTCATCCAGTTTGTTTTGTTTGTTTTTTTGTTTTTTTTTCCATTAATCAACAGCATCATTACTGATGCAGAGAGCCGAGTCAGCAAAATCAAGCCTTAAAGTTTAGTGATGCTGTGCTACACTGTTCACCAGCCATTTGTTCACGTCAATGAAAAGTAAAACACAATGTTCTGATACACAGATGGATTATTTATAAAATAAATGTTATGTTAAAATTAGTTTACCGTGTTTACTGTAACTGATGGCCTCATGAGACTTATTGCTTTAATAAACAAACAGCTGCAACTGTAGTATGAAAAGATACCATTGTTGTTGCTAATAATTAATAATAGTTAGAATAAACATTTCTTACATAAATATAGTAGTTCATTAGTCTATGTGCAGTTGCCAAGCAGTTTATCAAACCAAAATCTAGTGTCAAAACTATGTCTTTTATAAATGGATATGAAGATAGTCTTTATCAAAGACAAACAAGGCTCTTGTTTTCTTTTGATGACTAAGATCATTTGCATATATTGTGGGTTGATCGAGTTAATTAAGAGTAACAATCTAAGGCATTTGTAGAGCAAATCTTCAGTATGTATTTACATTTGATCATAAAAGTAAACTGTTTGTTCTTGCTTTTATGCACAGCTTAAAGAATCATTATTGTTGGAAAGATTTGTCACTGAATTTTTTAAAACCCATATACTTCCATAAACATTTTTGAACTGAAGATAAGAATAAGGAATTATATAATTTGGTAATTGAAGGCTAAAGTAGACATGAAACAGAAGTTGCGATAGTCTTTTATTCCCCTATTGTCAGGAATATCCAAGTGAAAGGCTTCTTGAACAAGAAAAATGTGGGGCGGGACTTGATGTTGTCCATCTGGAATTGATTGGATGAGTTGTGGCCTGCTATTGGTTGATCTCATGTGAGTGATAGGTTGTCCCGCCCTTGTCGTCAGAGAATAGATGCCACTGCAAGAATGAGGGGGAGGTTATTTTTACTTTTTATTTATTGATGTGGCCTTTATTTTTAGGCCACATCAATAAAAAAAAACTATGATAGGAATAGATTAGTCATTTAGCAAATTTCTCTCTCTCTCTCTCTATATATATATATATATATATATATATATATACATTTTTTAAATTGTCCATTTTGATTTCTTAGTGACTTTAAAGGTCCCTCGTGGTGGGATGCATGTACTGTAATGTAATGTATCCAGTTTACAGCACATCAAAAAGTTAAATAAGGATCAAATAAATAAGTAGCATAAAGATTTGCATCAAGGCAGTTTTGCACAGATAAAACATCACTCACACTTTTTTTTTACACTGTTCATATTTTATTAACTTTCCAATGTTTTTGCAATCTGTTCATTCGTATACACTCAGTAATACAGCAGGTGTCTTTGCATTCGGATTGCACTGTTTGCATTGATTATCAAGCTTTTCTCCATCTCTCTTTCTCTCTTTCACTTACACCTCTCTCTGATCATCTCATCCATCAGTGGGACAGAAATCCACTCAGTGTTGAGGGATTCTCAGCTTTACATATTTCACACCGGTTGTATCCTGATCTCTCATAAACGAGGTCTTTCATGTGTAAGGGGAACTCACTCCTGTCAAAAGAGAGAAAAAAAAGAAAATACAGCTTGGCTTATCCCTTCTCATTTTTCTCTAGCATTGTTCCCACACATCTATAAAACACATTTTCTTGAATTCTCCTGCTGTTTGAGTTATGACAAATGCCAGCTTTGGAAAAAGAATACTTTGAATGCTCCCAATACGATCCATCTTCCCAAATGCAGTGTGGAACAAATTATGCAAAATTCTCAATGTTGTAAGTGCTCTAAATAGACAGGACCCTTTCACTATTTAAAGTCGACATGAAATCAAAAATGAATTTACTATAATGCAAATTCCTCAGTTAATTGTACATGATTATCATCTTTGTAATCTTTCATCAAAATGTAATTTGCTGTAAATGTAACTTGTTAATGTAAATATAACTTGCTTCCCCTCTGAAATGACTTGCTTTGTTAGTTGACATCATCAAGTCCTCTCATTTTTCAACCACCTGGCTCCATTTTGGTATGTAACCAATCGATTTCTACTGGATAAACTATAAAACCCATATCCCTTTTCACTCTGAAATATATAACACAATGGAAGTAAAAAGATTTGCAAATGCAGTGGCGGTCTTAACATAGAGGCATGTTAAGTGGTCGTAGTAGGGGGCCACCAACCGACCACTAAAAAAGAAAAGAAAAAAACAGTGCTGGTTTTCCTGGCATTTTGGCAAAGACAGGTGTTGTCTGAAACCTTATTCTCTGTTAGGTTCCATCATGACTATTAGTTTGTGTAGTGCTACACTTTGTGCGTTCTCTGCTTTCCATCTTCATTTTGGAGTAAAGAAGTGTGTATGCAGGGTTTAAAGGGGAAGGTTTTTTTTTTCTCCTCTCCAACTTCCCCATAGATTAGCTTTACCTGCCTATCCACCATTCAGTCGGTACATAATTTTTTTTCGTTCTCTTTTAAAGATCGGATGGGGGGGGCCCATACATACCTTCGCCTTGGGCCCCCAATTTGCTAAATCCATCACTGTGCAAATGTACAAATTACACTCTAATGTTGTAGTCTTGAATGCATTAATCTCTTGTGTCACTAATGTTCACACTTGGCAGGTTTGGTTAGAATAAAATGAACTCTGGTGTGATTGCTATTAGTGTGGTTGATTTGAATAAGAGTGAACGCCATCCGACCACTGGTGCGCACCACATTTTCAGGTTGTCTCAGCCCTATTCCACACAGACACTGGTGCGTTTTGATGGAAAATTTTACGCAACACAGACCATAGACATCGAAATTAGGGGTTGCACGACTACTGATTTCTGCCAGTCGATTTCTTATCAAAACAATACTCGAGTTACTCGACTACTCCTGGTTCATGCTACTGTAAATGAAAAGACATGAAATAGTTCTTATCAATAAATGTTTATTAATTCATAGCCTAATGCAACAATTACATAAGTAAACTCTCAGAACATTATAATTATGACATTATATATTTTAATTTTCATGTAACAGAGTAAAGCCTTTCATTACAGATGCAATGTCCGCTTTTAGGGTCATCTCACATATCGCTTCTTTTGTGCGCTCAAGTTTGTTATTTCAAATGTAGGCGTGCTGCAAGCTCGATCATAATGGAAGCGATGCGGTCGCGATGCGCATGTGGTGCGGCGAGATGAAAACATCTCAACTTTTCAGAATGCCGCAAGCGCACCGCAGGTCATGAGACAAAAAACAACCGATAAGCTTGCATTTCCGTAACAACATCGAAAGCTCGGCCGAACAGCTGATCATGGCTGTTCACTGCGGGTTTTTATTTCTCATCTCCATAAATCTATATAGTAGTAAAGCAAATGCAAGGGCTAGAAATCATTGTGGAAAGAAGGAGAACATTTTTAGGCACGATATGTGAACAGCCTCTTACAGAGTTGGCAAATTACAATATTTTTGTCATCCTTGATGAAATACTTCCACACATCTGTTGACTGGTGTCTGTTGGTGACGTTTGCCATTTTGAATCCATTTATGGATAATGAGCGGTCGAGTAGTCGATTGTTTCCAACAGCGCCGACTAGTGGTTGAAGTAGTCGATCTCTCGACTACTCTACTAGTCTGTGCAAGCCCTAATCGAAATGAACCAGAAACAGAATGCGATGTAACAAGATGAGGACAGAATGCTCAAGGGTAGTTCTTCTCGTCATAGGAGCTACGTTGCCGATTACAGTTCGGTACAGTACAGGTATTGGAACTGCAGTCTCCTTGGAGAAGATCTTCACTATCTAAGCTCTTCACGAGTTCTCAGCTGGTAAAAATACCATCATAAGTAGACATAGAGAGTGAGTGCATTTAGCCCAGCAGACAGCAATGTGTTGGATGCTTGGTAAGTTCTGTTTGCAAAATATACTTCATAAAAATGTTCCGTCTCTTTAGATTCAGTGTAAAAATGACAGTGTGAATGCCAAGAGAACCAGGATGAAATGTATAATTTTCTTTTTTCGCCCAGACCAAAAGAACCACACTATAAAACGTATATGATTAATTAGTTGTTTTTAAATTGCTTTAACTCATCAAACTTTATTAAGCAATTTAGAAACTTTTTTTTATGTTATAGAAGATTCAACTAATTTTTCAAGTCAAATTAATGTAATTTAATTTTAAATTACTTAAACATCCAAGTTGACTGTACTTAAAAATTGAAGTCAGCTATTTTTTTATTTTTATTTTTTTTTACAGTGCAAGACAACTGAACTACAAGTGTGAACACACCCTAAATTACTCCCACAACTATATCGTTCTCATTATAGTCAAAAAAGCTGTAATGGTTGCAGCAAAAGTTAAATTTTATTGCTTTGGATAGTACATTTACACTACTGTTCAAAAGTTTGGAATCAGTAGGATTTAAAAAAAATAAAAATAATATATATATATATATATATATATATACATATATACTTAAACTTTTATTTAGCAAGTATGCATTAAATTGATCAAACAATTCAGTCATTATTATATTAATTATTATACATTTATTTTAAAATAAATGCTGTTTTTTGTATTTATTTAGAAAAATCAGAATTTTTTTCCCCATAAAAATATTAGCCTAGCAGCACAACTGTTTTCAATATTGATGATAATAATAGGATAATAATATTTATTATATTATTTCACAAAATTACTGTTTTTACGGTATGTTTGATCAAACAAATGCAGCCTTGGTGAGACTTCTTTCAATAACATGTAAACGTGGGCATTTTGAACAATAGTGTATGTTTTCATAAAGCATGCGGCTCATTAACAAAGATGAGTAATGCAGCATGTTTGTTTGTGGGCAGGTAATGCAGTTACATAATCAAAATTTGACATCGCTCGAGTCTCAAGCCCCAGTGCCATAAAAAACATGAGTGGAGTGTGAAGTTCCCCCTCTCTGGATGTAATTTGGGTAAAATGTGTGGAGCTAGAAGGTCCAACCACACCCTATACCAACCTAAAACCACATCCCTCCACCCAGTAGATCCACAGAGATAGAACTGGACTAGGTCAAGCTCAACCCATGACGCCCAGAGAGCTCATTTTGCTCTGCAGTGAGCACCACTTGAAAAATATTGGTAATGTTGGTCTGGGTTTTGAAGGGTTCTGCTTTCTGCTGAAGACAGATCTGGGTTGTAATGTTCTTGCATCATTTTCAACTTGTCAGCTTGGCTTTAGTCAAAAATATGTTGAGAGGTAACTAATTTCTCACCTATTCCAAGAATGTAATGCCACACGGGAAGGAGCGTTTAAAAAAGACGTGAGCTGGAGATAATTGACAGCTTGTGAGTAATGTTCAGCTGTCTGCTTTGGCAAATGTGTTAGGAAGTGCTTCATCCTGAAGATGCGCCGTACTAATTGGACATACACGATGGCGAGGAAGGTTTTCATTTAAAACGAATTAGCACATGTGATAGTTTTAAATTAAGCAGAGCTTCTGCCTTGGCATCACATTTTTCACCTGCAGCGGATTCAGCCTGATAGCCTAAAGGCATTTTATATATACTCACTGTCTGCCGTGTTTTTATTTTTTCTTCCCACGTTCATTATTTTCCTTGAAACACATTTTGCTCTGTTTTAATTAGCGCATTTGTTACTTACGATGGATCGCCTCAATCCATAAAAACGTTTAATAATTTGGAGAAGTTGCCTAGTTTAATTTAAATGGGAATGCATATAAGTAACTACATGTGTTTGATTCAGTATTAGGATGTTTCCAACTTCCAGGTTTTCCGCGTTACCAAGGCAACCCGGAGCAGTCTGGGGCACAGCCACACATTTGCTGCTCTCGGTAAAGACCGCTGGGATTCGTTTAATTACTCATGCTGCATTTTAAAGAAATGCCTGTGCACCCCCCCCCCCCCCCCCCCCCCCCATACTTCTGTCTGCATGTCACTCAATGCAAAGATAGATATGCCTCCGACTAGTTGAGGGAGTTTTCTTTATGTGTAGTGTGCTATGAATGTAAATAATGACCTGGGTTAGCAGGTACAGCGGCTGATCGATGTTCATGTCATGGAAGACGCTCTTTAGTTTGGGACTCAGATCAAATGGTTCCTCCTCCCCTTCTGAGACGAATCAAAGACTCAAACATCTGTCACACAACTGACACGCAACTGTCTAGCCGAATGCTTTGAATTTAGTGTGATGTATGTTTTTATTCCGATGTTATGTTAAGTTATTTTTCATAACAAAAATGCATCATAGTTTCTGCCAAAATACTTCAGTCAGAACAGTTATTATTACTAAAAGTACAACAGTGTAAAAAATCTTTTCAGAATCATTTTGTTAAATGCATATTTGTTCGATTTGAGTGTTCACACTTGAATTTAATACTGGGAGCTAAATGTTTTAACTATTTGATTAATTAAATAAAGGGCATAGTTTACATACACTACCATTCAAAAGTATTTTTTGAAAGACTGATAGGCTACTTGTATTCAGCAAGGATGCATTAATTTTTTTTTTTTAAAGTATAATGTCCCAGAAGATTTCTAATTGATTATAATCAAAATACTGCAGAGCTTCAAGTAGTGCTTTTTATTGGTAAATCATGCTAGAAACATGCTAGCAACATGCAAAATATGTAAGCAAATTGTTAATCATAATAGGGACATGCTAAACATGCTAGCAGTGTGTTAAATCATTTTAAAAACATGCTAGCAATGTTCTTAATCATGCAAACAACATGACAAAACATTCTAGTAGTGTTAAATTATGCTAAAACATGCTAGCACCAAGTTAAATCATGTTAGCAAAATGGTAAAATCTTCATGATTGATTTTATATTTTGTAAAAATATTTGCCATTTGGAATAAAATTTCATCCCTAATGATTTACAGTCAGTTTTCTAATCAACTAATTTCATTGACAAGAATCGTTTTGAAGAATATGCATCTAATTTTGTTTAATATGTACTTTGACACATCTATGCAAACGGATGGGCTCTGGAGTTAATTTCATGTTTTGATGACAATGGTGGCAGTTAAAGCAGTAATAATAGTTATGCTATTTTGATTGAATCTATGGTTACAATGGTAAATATTTGTAAGAGTTTTCTGGGACAGAGTTAATAATTCTCAGAAAGCAAACTCTCATTGCACTGCAATTTGCACGGATTCCAGCATGAATTAAGTTTTGAGATTCTTGTATTCAATTCTCAGCTCGCTCATGACTAATTAATCAAAATGAACTTCTCCAAATATTCTCTATGTCTAATGGGTTTTGGTTACGGGTGAATCAGCTGGAGAGGCAGAACTCGGCGTTATCGTCGCGCTGATCATATTACATTCTTTCAGCCCCGCAATGCTCAGTTAAATTGCCCCAGACTAAATCAAATAGGCTCGGCCACCGGAGGGGAAGGTAATTTCATGAGTCTGAGGTGTAAATCAAGTTCAGGTAGGCCAGATGAGGATTCTCCGGCCCGACCCGAGCCGTTGAGAGAGGATGGACCTGTCACTGTCATCAAACAGTGTGACAGCTCTGCCTTCAACTTCCTTCTCTTTGTCATAGCAGAAGAAAACAGGGGCAGGCAGCTGCACATCTAACCTGTCACCACAGTGTGTGTGTGTGTGTGTATTTCCCACCTGCCTACACATTTGAGACCTGTTGCGTTGAACTATTGTGGAGAAATTGGACTGCAGCTGGAAAAGGTCTCTATGGAGGTTTGCTGTAGGTGTCCTCGTTTTGCCAGATCGATCAGGCTTTACCCAGTGTCAAGGCTTCCCAAGTTATGGCATTAAACTTTCATTCTAATTGAAGTTCAGAGAAGCTAACCGAATCCATCGCTGTGAGCTGTCAAACAGCATCAGTCAGTTAAATGGACCAGTAAGCCGGTGAATGATTATTAAAACGTGTTTTACTGTGACCTTGTGGCAGACCTCAACCGTTTCGTTGATTTTCACTTCTGTCACACTGTGACTTTCCAGAAAGGAGCTTCTATGTTTTTGTTTGTTTTTTTGTTTTTGTGTGTGTTTTCGCAGGAGTCTGAGTTTGACAAATCTAAATCTAAGATTCCCTAAGTGAATCTAACACCAAAGGGGAAATGTAGCGTTCAGAGCAAGCGTGTTGTGCAATTTATTTACTGAATAACGGTACCAAAATCCATAGTTTTGAAAAAAAAAATGCTTTTTGAACTATTAAATCACATTCATACTTTATCATAGTCAAATATTTGAGTTATAAAACATTTGCCCCTGCAAACGTTGTATAACTCTCATATTTGACTATGATAAAGGATTAACTCTCAAAGAGAGTTTATTTGTCTGTGGTAACTTGTCTATGCTGTGATATACGATGCTTCAGGTATCACTCCGTAGAGCCATGTGTGTGCTTACGCTGCAGAGTTTGCCTGAAACAATCCATCACCATCATTCATAAATCTGGAGATATTTGCATCCCTTGGCATCTGATGCAAATGTGCCCTTCTCTTTCTAATGTGTCTTCGTTCTGTCTTGGAATCCTTGTTTATATTGAATGTTTATAGGAGTAGAATACCAGCATACTACTTTTTCAGTTTTTCCAGTATATTGCATTATATACTTTCTGCATGAAATATCTGGCTAAAACAGGAATATTGCATCCCCACAATACAATGATGTGACCTTCTGTTTCACGTGTGACAAATAATCCAGAAGTAATATAATTTGTGATCCTTCATGCACAATTTAGTTGGATTAATTTTTACACAAAATTGATGCAAATAAAAGAGTAAATAAATAAAAGGCAAAATAACTTTTTTGATAACTGGATGCTAAATAAAACATGCTAATTCATGTCATGTTGCATTAGTGTGGCTCTATAAAATGTTTTTGTTTCTGATTTGCAAATTTTTTCCCTTAAAAATAGGGTAATATACTGTACGGTGTACACTTATAAGCCAAAAGTGACCAGTATTATACGATATTATATGACCAGTCACAGGTGAAGCGAATAACGTTGATCATCTCCTAACAAGGCCACATATTACTATCTGGGTAGATTAGATTGCAAGCAAACAATCAGTTCTTGTAGTCAACGTGTTGGATGCAGGATAAATGGGCAGGAATAAAGATCTAAGTGGCAAGACGACTAGGTCAGAGTATCTCTGAAATGGAAAGGCTTGAGTGTTGCTCCCGGTCAGCAGTGGTGAGTATTTACCAACAGTGGTCCGAGGAGGGACAAACCACAACCTACAGAACTTGAAGGTCTTGCTGCCAGAGATCACTGGACAACTTCAGGGGTCTTGTAGAGTCCATGCTTCGGTGAGTCTGCGCTGTTTTGGCATCATGGAGAGAACCAATATTTTGGCTCATCTGTGTATGCTGTACACTTCCTCTCAGTAGCATGCAAGTTTCCGTTCATTGATTGACTGAACGATTATGTGTGTTATGAATGAGGTCCACTGGAGGCTAGCTCGTAGAGAACCCAAATGCAACTTTACTACAAAACATAATCAAACATAAAACAAGGGCAAGGCAAGGCATGAAACTCAGAACAAGAACCTGGACAAGCATTCAATACTAGACAAAGACACAGGGCAAACATGAGGGCACATGGCAGGATCACATGACAATCAGGGAATCACATGACAGACAAGAACAAGGAACAAGACACAAAACCCACACCGTGACAATGTGTTTTCTAAAAACAGACCTTTCAAGACTACGATCTCAATGTCTTCTGTTTGTGAACTCTGTCCATGTATTCCAGATCTAAAGCCTGAGGGTTGACGGTCAGGGAAATGTGTTGTGCCAGGTTTGCCCACACCGCCACAGGCAGCCTTGGATAATTAAGCACCAGATTATCAAGTCAACACGCGTAGGTAACACCAATCTAAGTGCAGGTTTGGTTTTGTGTCTGTTAATGCTGGCCAGCTCTTTTCAGAATGCAAAGACCTTGTGCACATTAGTCGCTTGCGGCTCTAATCACAGGTGTTCCCTAATGAGGCTGTTTTATTCACCAGCCTGACCTGAGCACAAAACCAGCTGCCATGCCAGACTGATGCCCAGAAATAAGTGTAATTTATGTCTGCAAACCGGCCTGATAACACAAACAAACAAATCTCTATGCTATTAATTGATTGGTGATTCTACACAGCTGGAATACATCAGGGAAAACACATTATCAAAAGTGGTGAAGTGATTTGACATTGATAAAGGAAGATAAAATGTTGAGGAAACTAGTTTGAAACTTTTGCCAGTCAAGCTACAAACTATCAATTGAAGCTGTTGAGTCTGTTTTGAACCAGTTTTTGGATGTTCTTATAAGTATCGTATTACAATCATTGTGATGGTTAATTTAGATTATAACTCATTGGAATACTAATTACGACATTGAGCCGGCAGATGTGTTTTGTGTAATGACCACTCAACTAAATATTTCAATGTACAGCCACTACTTTCATGTTTTCTATATTATGTTGCTGTCTCTCTTTCTGTTCACATCAGTGCAAGTTACAGTAGCTACATGGTGGCATCTTAAGAACAATAATGGAATGTTTTCTGCATTACATTGGACTTTTTTCTTAGCAGAACAACTTGGTATCACAACAATGATACCAATGTATCAGGGTATTGCTATTTTGAACTGGTTCATTGAAATTAATCAACCAAATGAACTGATTGGCTAAAATGAATCATATTTACAACACTACACTCTGAGAGCACAGCGATAATGCTACACTGCTGATTGTTTACTACATGATTATTTGTTAAACAGCTCGGCTACTTTCACGCCACTTAAAAATGTTGTTCAGTAAGTAGAACCTTCTTACTCCCAGAATGGTGCAGATGGAGTGTGTATGTGTAAGCGAGCGTGTTTACTTGATCAGACTGTAACTGAGCGCTCGATAGCTGCCGTCTCTCATAATGCTGCCAGTGTTCAGCAGCGAGAGAAAGCAATCAAAGCAATTGAGCTAATAATGCTTTGTGACATAAGCATTGTTTGTCCATCTATACAAAATCACGTCTGATTGGCTAGAGACCTCGGGCCTGCTTGTCTTGTCCTGTGATTTTTACATTGTGAGAGGTGAATAAAGGACATGAAATCAAACGCCTCTCAGCTGTGCTCCTGATTGCGTTATTGATGCGTTTAAAGTAACCGGGTGCAAATAATGAATAGACTGTGATTGTGAGATGATGCTGAAACATTGCAGAATTGGTGTATAAGCTAATAATGGAGAGCTAGAAAACTTGATAAAGTTTCATCTGAAGTCTTGTTTTAGCAAAAGTGGGTCCACAGCACGTTTTCATTACCCCAGCATTCTTCATAGTAGCTTTATATTTCATGTTTTTATTGTATATGTCATTTCCTTCTTTATTGATCATAGTGCATGCTGCGCATACAGAGACATGCCAAATTGAATCATATAGCCTGCTCGACTCCTAAGTGCTATGGGGTCGAATGTTGACGTCTTCACTTATGTGAGGTCTATAGAAACAATCATGTTGCAAATCAACATTTGTTTGGCCTGAAAATGTTTTATTGCACATTGTTCTGCAGATTTAGCAGTAAGTTAATGTGTGAAAGAGATGAGCTAGTCATTCGTTTACTTCACTTTTTCCTCTTGCAAGCTTTTACATCTCTTCCTTGAATCATTTGGCATTGTGTTTTTAATGACCTGCGATGCAACATTGATTTTATTAGAAATTGTCTAATTAATTTAGCAGATTTAGCCAATCATTATGAAGTACAGCGGGCTTGTAGCAATAAACACTCAAAGGCTAATTAACTGATTCAAGTGTTTTTTTATTGCTGATTACCCTTGTTTTTGTTGCTGTTGCTTCAAGGCCTACAACTGATTTTATTTAATTAATTTAATTAAAATGTATTTATTATTAATTATTATCTGTCTTTTGAGACATTCTATAGTGTTGTTAGAATGTATAATAAAATGAATTAAAACATTTTTTTTTTAAACAAACTCATCCACAAAGACCAACAAACACATTTTATTGATTAATATTCAGTGTTGAGCTCTGAATTTTGATTCATGCAACACTAGACAATTACTTTTGTTTGGAACAGCAATGAAAGACTAGGTTTGCTTGTGTGTGGTTGCTAGGGTGATATGGGTGGTTGTTAGGGTGATCACGGTGGGTGCTTGGGTGATCTGAGTTGTTATTAGGGTGATATGGTTCCTATTCGGTGTTCTGGATGGTTGCAAAGGTGACGGGGGTAGTTCTAGGGTGATCTGGACAATTGTTAGGATGATCACAACAGATGCTTGGTTGATCTGGGTTGTTTGTAGGGTGAACTGGGTGGTTGATAAGATGTTTTGGGTTGTTGCTATAAGGGGATCTGGATGGTTGCTGTTCAGAGTTGCTACTAGAGTGATTTAGTTGGTTTCTATGGTGTTCTGGGTGGTTGCTAGGGTGAACTGGCTGACTTCTAAAGTTCAATTCACACTGAACATGTCGAACAGTGTCAAGACACTTTGTCAGGTTTTGTCAAATCGGTTCATCCTGCTCTTCGTCTCCCACCATTGGTCAACGCTTGTTTTAGCAGATTTCAGATTTCACACATTAACTGCTACATGTTCAGTGTTTGCTGGTTTTAGAAATGACATACTGTAATTACTGTAATCTAGTGATGGTCACCATCTGCCAGTGCAGTGCGAATTGTCCTTAAAATGTTCTGGGTGGTGAATGATTGAAACAATTCAATTCCTTTTAATTAGAGTCCCAACCAAATTAATTGAAGTTGTAAAAATCTGATTTCATTATTCTATTAAGTACTATAAAGAATTGTCCAAAATTTTTATTTTTTTAAAGTGTGTGTGTGTAGCCTGTATTTTTTCGCTGTTTAGTCATTTTATTGACATTTGATCACTTACAAAATGAATATTGTGTAGAACTGCAAAATTCTAGATAAATAAATTTTTTTGTTTTAAACAGATCATGATTATCCCACGATTCTGAACGGACAACTAAACAAAACAGCATGTCATTTACTTGAAGTTCTGATAAAATATTAATTACTGCAGTCTATTTATAGAATATTTAATTAATCTGAATGAATCGGTTTGAATGAATGATTCAATGACTATGTAAATTGAACTAATTTCTTGAATGTATGATCCAATGACCATGTAATCAACACAATTGTTATTTGAAGCGGCAAGTTGATCTATTTTGATCACTACAGTAGACATATGGTTTATTTCTGAAATATAAATGTTTATTTCAGTACTTCTGTGATTATTTGAATATTTGTAACAGAAATAGCGATACTGTTTGGTTGGAAAGACTGTTTGTGAAGCTGTTTTTATACCTAAACATGCTAAACTGCTTTCTCTGGGTCAGCGGCAGCACCAACGCAGATTTGAATGTTCCGGAATGATTTTGTTAAAGGTTTAATAGACAAAGGCGAATCATTGTCATTTAGGAGTGAGATCGCATGGGTGTTTGAATCGAGATTGCAATCTTTTAACGATTAAGCGTGCAGCTCTAATATTGTGTAATATTGTCACATGATTTAGCATAATTTATGTCCATAGCTGTGCTGGATGAGTTACCCCAATCATCTGTTCTCTCTCTCTCTCTCTCTCTCTCTCTCTCTCTCTCTCTCTCTCTCTCTCTCTCTCTCTCTCTCTCTCTCTCTCTCTCTCTCCCTCTCTTGCTGTGACTCCCTCACAACTCTTCATCTGCTGTGTTCTTTAGTTCATTTGAACAGTTTTTTCCCGTCTCTGGCTGGAGATGGCAGTTTAGTTGATCTTAGTTGATGTGAAATGGAGCGCTGTCCATCCTGTCTGCTCGGCCATTAACGTTACCCATCAAACCTGTCATGTGGGTTTTGTTCATGCTGGCTTTTGCTCAGAACAAATCCACTGCCTTTTCTGTTTTCGGTCTCAGAGGTAACATCGATTGTAAAAAGAGGACAGATCATTTTCTCTCCTCGAGCTTCTCTCATGACGCTCATCCCACATGACTTTTCAAACCGTTTCTGATTTGTGGAAGGAGGTTTCTTTTTATTTCTCCTCTG
Organism: Siphateles boraxobius; assembly: GCF_051911475.1. NCBI lineage: Eukaryota > Metazoa > Chordata > Actinopteri > Cypriniformes > Leuciscidae > Siphateles > Siphateles boraxobius. The sequence goes on along the minus strand of NW_027508799.1, from coordinate 31,498,246 downwards.
AGGCCTGTTTGAATGAAGAATTCACACCGTCTTCACTGCATGTGCGGTGGAGAGTGGAGACTCTACAGGAAGCTGGATCTTTTTCAATTTTATCCCAGCTCAGGAGAGGTTTTTCTCCATTTGATATCCTGATGTTTTAAATGAAGCCCGGCACACTTTTTTTCTGTTCCTGCTTCACCATTCCCTGTCCTCATGAATAGGCTCTCAGATCGAGGACGTTAAAAATTGCCTGTAGCATCTCTGCAGATAAAGCTTTCAATGAAAACACAGTTGTCCAAATGGCAGTGTGGAGTGTAAGCAGGATTTGGCTTATTGTGGGGTTACTAGTGAGGTATAGGAGAAGATAAAGGTCACGACACTGTATGTAACATCTTTTTTTACCACAATACTGCGAGAATCACTTGAAGAAATTAGTCATATTTCACCGCCACATCAAAAGAACTTATGTGTTTCATAAGGAAAACAAAGCCCTTTTAGACCCTTACGTTTTTTGCATTGTAACATCTTCTGTGTGCTATTTAACAGATTTTTTATTATTATTTAAATTATATTATAGTATTTATTCATAATTTTTAACTAGCTTTTAATTTTATATTTTTAATTTTGCTTTTAGTATAAGTTTTTAATAATTAAAATAATTTCTTGATATAAACAAAGAATAGAATAGATTAAAGATCAGAGTTAATTTATGCAAAATATTGCTTTTTATTCTTTTGATTTTGTTGATTTCCCCCCCCCCCCCCTCAAAATTCCAGGTTGAAATAACCACTTGTGTATATATATACGCATATAAGTATGCTTAATTTTTTATTAGCAGTATATTCCTTTAAAATCTCTAGACTAGAAAAAGAAACATACTATGAAGCATTTGATGATTCAGAAAGGGCACCACATGGGTTCATCTAGTTGTCTTTGCCGCTGTGGGTGTTCTTTTGGAAGTTGTGCAGAGTATGCTAATTTATTTTTGGTTGTTATCAGTCAGGTCTTCCCTCAAAGCTGTTTAGAGTTGTCTTTTGTAGTGGAGAGCGGCATGGAGCAAATCTGCTGTTTCTGCTGTCATAAGCATGCGTTTACGTGGGAGCCCTCGGCACTGGCTCTGACCCACGACCGCAGCGCATCAGCCGATTGATTGGCTGGATTCACTGTCGTTATCAGATGTTTTTGAAGTATTCAGTACCTCCTCAGGACCTTCCAATGATGCCCTTGTGCGTTGTGCCGAGAATGCAATCTGTGGCAAACAGCCCTACGCTCCCAGGGAGGATTAGCAAAGCCTATTTTCTCACGTGGCTTTCTGTTTTAACTGCAATCTTCAGAACCGGGAAGATGGAAGATGTCTATTTATTGAATGAGATATTGTGTGCATTAGGCGGCCTGCGTTTGTTTGCCTCCATATGGATCCATCTACAGATATATGACCTTTGGTTGTTGCAGTAATATGATTGGGACCCCAAATTTGAATCTCAGTGCAATTTTCCCCACAAATCTATTTAACCTCCGTTCCTGGCAGCGCAGATCTCTTCTAGCCCTGTGATCTGAGATACTTTCTTTTACCCTTCAACCTCCCGGGGGGCAATACAAGCATCTTTTCTCACACAGAAACACTGGCTCTGGGCTCCAAGGACACACGGTCAATCTTTACAGTTGCAATGACAGCTTTATAGCCAGAGTTATCACCTCCCTTATACCACCCACCCCTTCCTAGTGTTTGCATTAACACTGTAATTAACACACCTTCCCACACACCACCACGCTCATGTTAGCACGTTTGATTTAAAGAGAAAGGTTTCAGAGGTCATGCATCTCGCTTGCGCTCAGAATCATCCTCCAAGGACCGTTTGCGGGATAGAGGTGAAGCTTTGGGTTGAAAATCTTATTTGAAGCCTCGCCAAGCGTGCAAATCTTCGGATACCTGAGTCTGATTCCTCCCCACGGGACAAGCGAATACCCGCGAGATATGATTTATTCAGCATTGCCAATTTTCCCACCTGCCCCGCAGTGATTACAGTTTGCAAAAGCAGATCTCTGACCTATTTTCTTAAACAGGATTTGATCCATTTTTTTTAAAAGTGCTTTTAGAGCTTCAAAATCCTATCAGGAAGGAAAACCAGGCCTAACCGTAACATATCAGTCGTGTCTGGTCAGCCCAACACAAGAGATCTTTCCATCCGTGCAACTGTGAGCGGACTCTCCGCCTCGGCGCCTCTGTGGAGTTCGGAAATAGAAACTTGCTCTCCCACCTTGTTCTCCACGTGGTATTTAGATTTTCAAGACTGCAGGAGTTTGGTGGAGACGTGGGTGAGTGAAAATGCTCTGGGATTCCACTCTTTCATTTTAATCCTATTTTGCCCCTTTCACTCTAATGCCATGTAATTTTCTCTGCTCATTTGAGTAACCTCTCAACTCTGTAAGTGGGAGAATATCTCTCTCCTCGAGTCGAGAAGGTATGGCCTCTATTGATTTCTCCTATGGACATCTATAGTGAGACAGATATGTGTATTGCATATAGATTTCAGAACAGTGATAATAATAATAATAATAAATTGAATTTGTATAGCGCTTTTCTCGAACTCAAAGTCGCTTTACAGGGCAGGTAAATAAACGAAACGAGACAAAAAAAAAGTGGGGCTACGCATAGGCAGAAGTAAAGAGATGGGTCTTGAGGCGGGACTGGAAAATGGTAAGGGACTCAGAGGAGCGGATCTCATGGGGAAGGGAGTTCCAGAGCCTGGGAGCTGCCCTGGAAAAGCCTCTGTCCCCAAAACTGCAGAGCTTGTACTTGTGGCTGCAGAGGAGACCAGCTGAGGTGGATCTGAGGGACCGTGGGGGTTGGTAAGGGGAGGGGAGGTCAGAGAGGTAAGAGGGGGCCAGGTGGTGAATGGCTTTGTAGGTAAAGGCTAACATTTTGTATGTGATCCGGTGGGAAATGGGAAGCCAGTGTAGCTGTTTTAGAACTGGAGTGACGTGGTACCAGGATTTGGAGACGGTGGCAATCTAAAGATGAACAGTTTAATTACTGTGACACTGACTAGCAGGAAAAAACAGAAGTGTAAAAGTAAGGATGGTTGTCAAACAAGTTTCAGTCAAACCCGACTCACTGGTTGAACCAGTTAAAATTGTGTCACTACTGCGAGAAATCGGGCACTTTTATGTTTCTACTTTAATGTGTCTGTACAGAATGTGACTGGTGTAGCCTGGCTTTGGAGATTTTAGTCTGATACTAAATGAAGGTTGGCAGTTTTACAAGTGCAGGCCAGAGGAAGGTCAAATGCTTTTACAAATGCACTGGAGCACAGGGTTCTGACTAGTTCAGTGGTAGCTGCTTTCTCTGGACTGGACTAGGCCCGGGGGAATTTGTTTTAACAACTTTCATACGACACTTGCCACAAAACATTATGGAAGCAGGTTACAAGGTCAGTCACCATGGAGATGTGTGCTGAAGGGCAAATTGGTGGAAGTTCATGTGTAACTCAAAAACGTATGGGGTTTAAATATATGCAATACTTCATTTATTAGTCCCGAAGCATGCACTGCTTTTCAAAAGTTTGGGATCCATCCCATCCCATCCCATCCCATCCCGTCCCATCCCGTCCATAATGAAATATTGTAGTATTTATTTTTAATGATTTATCCATGCACATCATTATATACTATTGTAATCTTTTTTATCAAAATAACTTGCAGCGGCATCTCTTCTCTGATGGCATGTTTACTGGCGCGAGGGCACCCAAATAAGAATGCAACTATATCAAATGGCAATGATCCAAGGATTCAATCAATTCCCGATGAAAAAAAATCAAGTCCCACCCTACGTATTTTTCTTGATCGAAAAGTCGTTCATCCGGATATACGTAACAATAGAGATAGCCTATCCCAACAGTTTCATGCCGATTTTAAGATTTATTTTAAGATTTATCGGTAACTGGCATATTTGTCTATATTTTATGTTGTCGTTTCACTTTCAAAGGATAGCATTCAGATGAGAGATGTCTGTCACAGCTCTGTACTGAACATTATCGCCTCTGAGGGAGTCTGCCACTGACTAAAGTGTAGAATAATAATTAATATAATAAATATTATATTATTATCATTAAATCTGTTTAATGACCGGTAATGACAGACGCCGGTTCGAATCCCGCTCGGAGTGGGTCTAGTAGAACCGGTTATATTTGGTGCCTTGACAAGGATGGGAGTGAGGTTTAGGGGGATGAGTGTAACAGAGACAAGTTAGTAAGAGCTGTGTGTGTGTAAACCTCACTGCCCTGGCCTATCCCGGAGTCCCCGGTTCAAATCCTGCTCGAAGTGGGTCGAGTAGGACCGGTTACATTTAGATAATGATCTTGCTGTTGTTTTCAGGAAAAGTGAAGAGATCACATAATCACAGATTGATAAAAGGCAGAGGGGCTAAAACCCTCCTAAATAGCCTCCATCCATCCGTGGCTCATCAAGCACACTGTGAGGCGTAAAGGATGTCCATTACCTACGACTTTTTGGCCAAAGCTCAAATGGAGCATATTTATTCCTTTCATTGGAAAAAGCAAACACACCTCAGGGAAGCAGCAGGTATCGTTTATATGTTTACTTTTTACTTTCCTACCTCCATTCCACTTTTTTTCCCAGAGGCCTGAGGCCCCTAAAGGGGACAGCGGCCCGGCACAGCAATGGTAATCCCTTTGTCATCATAATTCAGCCACTGGATCACCAACTCCATTAAGTCAGCTTGCAGCTGTTGCTACCTGGGAATGGGTAATTGCCCTGCTTGAGTCCGCCCTGCCTTCATGCCTCATTAGGCAATTTTGCCAGCATTTCGCTACCCCTCGCCCCCCACCTGAATGAGCAAAGATGCTCCGCTTCACTCTCCTCAGTCCGACAGCAGAATACAAACCAGTCGGCCCCATCCTAAGATCAACTTCACATTAAACATACACATGCACACATACACCCCTGGATCTCTTCTTTACTCTGACAACAGCACTAGATTCATCAGAGAACAATGACCCACATGATGATAATTCAGGCTGGTGGAACACAAGGCTTTGCCTTTACGTGTTACCTACACCGGGAGTTAAAAATGCTTTACATTATTCATTCAGTGCAATTTGCTTTGTATGTCCTCCTGCCTCGGGATTGTTTATCCTTGGACTGTTTTGAAATCCGTTTGAGCTCAGTTATCAACTGTTGAGAACCATAATGGTGCAAGGATTGGGCTATGTAGCTATGATTTTTATTTATTTTTGATAGTTGTGCACATAGCTGCTCGATTATGGCAAAAATCATAATCAGGATTATTTTGGTCAATATTGAAATCACGATTATTTAACATGATTATTGGTGGGCAATATGATCAAAGACTTATTTCATGACATGAGTCATTTTAAATGTCAGTAAAATTCCACAATTATTGATAGGCTACTTCAGCAAAAACTAGTTAACTAATGTAGCTTAGTAAAAGGTCCTCAAATCAGTTACAGAAGACAAGGCGAGGTGCCATATAGGTGGAAACATCTTTTGGACAGAAAGTATTGTCTGTAATATAGAGTAAATATTGGAATAGTTTACCGCAGTCAATAAGACAATGCTCAACTTATCACACTTTTAAAGATCATCTTAAAAAGTGGTTCATGACAAGACAGTTGTGTAAACATTTTAGTAAGAAATTTGAAATAATGTGTTTGGGGTATTTGTCTTTTATGTAGTGTTGTATGTATATTTAAGGTATGTGTCTTTGTGTGTATCTGCCTAACTGCGGATGTAAATTAGCAATGTTGCTATAATCGGGCTTGTTTACATTTTGTATTTCATTCTAATGTTCATTAACATATCAGATAAATAAACAAATACAAGTAAACTGTCAGCAATACAATAAGAACGAATAAAGTAATTACAAATAAAATGGACAAATAAATGCAACAAAAACACAAACTAAATAAACAGTACTTTAGGTTTTTCAGGAATAGGTACTAACAGTGGTATTCAGTGGTAATAGTAATATCAGTTGTAATAGCCTCAACACACACTTAATAAAGTAATCAAATGTAAAATAACTGCATAGTCTTCACGGTATACATTAAATATAGATTAGTCCTTATTAAAGCTACAAAAGTTATTCATTCAACAGCAGTAAGCGATTTTATAGTTGTCTTCTGTTGTTTGATTAACATAATTACACAGACTAAAACAGTAATATTAGGCTGCTGTCACTTTAAGACCGAATGCACCGATCCACTATACTGTTACACAAACACCCACTGTTACACACGTTTTTCTTTCTCAACTGTTTACATTCACATTCTATTTGACCTTCTAGGTGTAAGTCCACAGTATTTTCTCATGTGCGTTCCTCTCAGTCACGGAGTGTGCGCGTAGAAAGCCGCCTGGGGAACAGTGTCACTTTAGCAGCTTAATGCGCTTTTAATGACAGGCACGTCCTGCAGTTTGCATTTTACAACACTCACTTTATTTGGCTGATTTGGATGTTAAGTTTGGCTTTGGGAGGAACGAAAGCACATAGCAATTTGGCAGCGGCACAATAATCATTTTACCTCTTGTTTTTTATAATCGTTGGAGGCCAAAATCAAAATTGAAAATCAATTACGATTAATCCAACAGCCCTAGGTGTGCTTATGTGTACAGACATTACACGGCATTGTCTCTGTAAATATAAATAAAATGCACCATTATAAAAAATTCATAGTAATCCACAACAGTATTTACGAAACATATAGTTAAATATTTTTTAAAAAATGTAGTTACTTGATGAATCTGAGTTTTGAATCAATTTATTAAAAAAGTTTAAACTGGTTCACAGAAATGAATCGAACTTTCCAAGTGTCATTTTTGCTGTTGAAGTTTATGCAAGATGCTATTAAAACTTCTATTTTAAATCAAGACTTTTGTTTAACGTTTCTGAGTTATCTGAATGTCTGTGCAACAAATGGTTAAATTTTCAGCTTAGATTCAAGATGTCCAGGGGTTAACAATCTCGCAACGTTTTATTTTCCAATCTAGGAAAAGGAAGATGTAAAATCGTCTGCCTTCTGAGAGTGATTTCCCCGAATGTATAGTAGAGCCTCTTTGATTTGTGAGACAACTGTGAAATTATTTTCTGAGGGATGAATCTCTCTCTCTGGCTCTGACAAAAAGAAAGAAAAAAAATCACACTGCAATCAGTGATCAAAACTGGACAGAATTAAATTACTATACAGATCTCTCCTGCAGTTTCATCCACCTCTATGGTAGGACAGTGAAGAGAGGAAAAGAGAGGAATTATTGCATGGGAAAGAAAAAGAAGCCAATGGCACTGAATAAAACCCTCCCTGAGGAGTTGATTATGGAGCATAAAATTGCATAATGTGGTAATTTCGAATACAAACGTGGAGGACAGGCATTCAGGCGCCTGACTTAGAGGCATGAGCTGAATGTGACCTGTAAGCATTCTTTAAGTGGAAAGAGACTCTTTAGACTTTAATACATTCACTACATTTCACACGTGGCAGTTTGTTCAGATAAATGTGTGTGGAAATTAAGTAAAGAATTTTCTGGATCCTTTACATTTATTACATAATCACAAAGACCTCAAAAATCGTGTGTTTTTTTTGTGTTTGTGTTTTTTTGTGTGTGTTTTCTTTTTTTTGAGCTATCCCACTTTAGGTATTCCACTCAAATCAATTTTTTTTTGTCTGAAGAAAAAAATCCCTGAAATCGAATTTTTACTAACATGAATTGAAACATTTTTCTAGGTGGTTGTAAACCATGAGTTGGTCCCATGAGTTCAGCGCCATGATGAAATGATGGATATCACATGATGATAAACAATAAAAGTGGTAAAAATTTCTTTCCTCTTTCTTTAATGACTGCTGTTATTGAATAATAAAGTTGATTGGCATTGTGGTGATGCTGATGTTGTTATATAAAAACAACGAATGTAGATATGCAGCATAGTCAGCAGTGCTGGACATTTTAGAAAGGAGGGGCAAAGACAGTTGGGTAGTGACATGACACTGTATGGTACATACTCCATGAATATTAATTAGCTTGCACTGACATTGATATTTAATCTTCTTAGATGCTGCCTAATTAATATTCATAAGCCATAAAAGTTAAATACTGCTTCGGAATATAGATGTGAGTTTTTATGCCTTATCTTTTAACACTTAGAGCTGAAATGTCACAAATGAAGTGTACGGATAAGATTAGAAATTACATTTCAATAAAATGACCATTGTTTAACATCATTTTCTAGTCGTAAAGATTGAATTTGAAGGAGAAAAAAATGATATAGCCTCTAACCTCTGTACACCTGAATGTTTATGCCTGTTTGTGGTTGTATGTGTTTAGCTCAGTATTCAGACAGATCTGACCTCCCGTTACTCAAGGGAAGTGCTTTATTTTGAGGACGGCTATACAGCTCCCCTCCGCTCTTCCTGCTGAGTCCTGTCACCTTTGATCTGAATGGCTCTCCATTATGCCACAGTCTTCACTTGAGCCCAGCGCTTTCCCACAGCTGAGGTTTATCGGCCCCTGTGACCTGCTCGAGAGTATCTGTGTCATCTCTCCCTCACTGGCTCTTAGGAAGCTTTCATGCACATCACTCATGCTTCACACATCAAATGTAGGCGGTGATATATGGTTACATAGGATCTTAAACTAATGTAAAAAATACATTTCTACATGACTGAATCTCTTTAAATCAGTCAAGAAATATCCATTATTCATATCCTCCATATTCATTAATTAAAAAAAACTGAATCAATGATCGAGATATGAAGTTATTAAAATGAGCAGGTCTGTTCGTGAAATTTTGTTTCAGCGTAGAGTATTTGGATTGATTTCGGTTTATTATGGGCTACCCTTTTTCTACCAAGATTTGGCAACACGAATGAGGCAAGGCTCGTACCATATTTTTTGATGGACGTTTAAATACATCGTTAACAACTAGTTGTTCAATTTGGTTCCGTACACACTGCATAGAATTTTGTAAATTCTCGGGAATAAATTCATTCTAGAATGCAGTTGTCACTCCTTTAAATTACTGAACTGTGTTTGTGTACAGAACAGTATTGTGCACTAAAAGGTGAACTGACAAGCGAATTTATTTAAAGACTCATGGGCTATTAAGTGAGGCCTAATATTTTCTTCTTTTATTTCACTACAGTAATGACAATTTGCTTAATTGTCATGAAAATGTCAATTAATAACGTGCAAATATAATTTCTTTATTTTAGGATAAACAATGACCCTGGCGTTACTTTGTGAAATTCACTCTAGGTAAACATACGCTTGTGTAATAAGAGAGCAAATGAGAGACTATGTGTACATTCATGCCATGATAGCCATATGGATAAATGTTCTTCTGTCATTCTGTATCACCCATAATTGACTGGGAGATCTGCTTATAACCCAGACAGAGCTCAGCCGTGGCTGCTGGCAGTGTATAATAATGCAAATTTGGGTGTTTCTTCCACACTGTCTTTTCTGTCTCACATTAGTTTTGTTAAGAGGCTGAATTGCTCGACAGGGTTCAGCTTTCATGCATATACATTGAACCCACTGCTGAATTTTAACAGACACATTTTTTATCTCCACATGAATGCATTATTGACGACCGAAGGCTGCATATCATGAGTATAATGTGGCAGTGTTTCAGAGAATATGGAACAATAGCAATTTCCTTGCTTTAATTTCTCTGCTTAGGATTGTGTGTGGTGTTGCGTGTTTCAGACAGGCGAGGAGTATACAAAAGCAAGCCTGATGCATGATTTGCCTGGATAATGGTTAGTATGTTTGAAGGACAGATCTGTGCAATGACGGCAATGTGTTTACCAGCCCCATCCGTGGGGTAACAGGACAGCAAATTTGAATATTAATAAATGCACTTTGTTCAGTTTTTATACGGATTAAATGTTGACTTCAGACACCCGCTCGAAATGAAATTTCTACACAGATGCACGTGTTTAAATAAAAGGGCCTGATACAAGAAAAATTGGCTTGATTTTTAACTTGACCGAATGAATAAAAACCAATGTGTGCTGAGCACGTCTTTCTGCATACAGATGAACAGAGATGGAAAAACTAAATACGCTTCGCTCTGATGTAGAACGCAGATCGTCTTGCAATGCCCGAGGGCCAAATCAGACCTGGATGATGTGCTTGTACATTGACCGAGAGAGTTGCTCAGACATTCCTGTCGGATTGATTCTGAGATATGAAACTGGGCACGTGGCCTTGCTGATATGTGGTGGCCATTTTGCTTAAGGGTGTTGAACGACGTGACTCGCTGTAGTACACATGGATCTTTTGCCTCTGAAGAATGTGCAGTGAATATGATGAGTTTCCGTGCACTGAAATAAATGGCTTCTGATAGGTTTTGCCTTTGATCAGCTCCTTTAGCCATTCAGATTCCCTTCGTATTACCATATAGTCTTGCAAGAAAGAAATGATGAAAGTTGTATCTGGCTACTGCTCACGGGAGGCAAACCTCTCTCGGTTTGACGTAACTATGTGTTTGATATCTCCGAAGGGCAAACTTCGCCAACCGTATCGCCTGTAAGTTGCGATAAAGGATAACAAGATTATTATAAGGGAGAGGACCGTCAGAGACTCAAGGACTTGGTAGTTTATGGGCATTGCCGCATTACCAGAGTGAGAAGACGGATAAAAGGTTTGTCCCCACGTGACGGCGAGTGCCTGGGGAAGATAAGCGCGAGACAACAAGACGTTCTCAGCCTGAAGGAACACGCTGGTCACGAAGAGACACGGGACAGAGGAACACGCAGGTGTAGCCCCATTCATTAGCACCGCATGGAACATCGTGCACTCTTTTGAAGGCTCATGGGAGCAAGGGATTGAAAAGAAACCAGGAAGATCAATATGGTTTGCTTTATTGAGCAGATTATGAACATCCACAACCGAGATCCATGCCTAATGCAGGGCACTCCAAAAAACTATATTTGCATTCATAAATATGTGATTTTTTTTTCCCCCTCCAAAACTTTTACGCTCAGACAGCAGAAGAAAAAGAATTTCAGATGGGTTACTTTCTACTTTCAAAGGACACTTCCATTGCATTTCTCTTTGAATTACTAGGTCATGCATAGACACGTTTGTGATTTCACTAAACCATTTCACTTGCGCTTATGTACTACTTCCCGTCACATGTGCGCCCAAACAATGTCTCGACCCACACCCACTGTTTCTTCAACACCTCTCTGTTGAATAAGATTGGGGCCTCGGCCAAGACGAGCAGCAACAAAGACGCAAATCTTTAATTTATGAAGCGCAAATAATTCATGCATGCAATCTGTGAAGAGTCCACCTTGAATTCTTGTGTTTTGTGTTTGCAGGGATGTAAATAAACTGCTACACTCAGGACTGTCTGTCTTTCAAGTGGAAGATGTGTTTACCATTGCCTTCACATATGCCGTTTGTTCCTCATTGTTCTCAGCAGTTTTCCTTTGTAACCCTCGTACAGGTTTTTGACAGCGTATCTCTTTGGACGGCATAAACAAGCTTCAGTTCTGAAGTTGCTTTTGTGTCACACCTGGGCTCCTTCCAGGTGTGTTATTGTGCTATTGATCCTTGTAGAGTTACACCACGCTCATGCTGTATCCCAAACCACATTGATTTGTAGGACTGCTCGTGTATAAGTAGGTTGAAACCTTATTGGATTTGTTGGTGGTGAAATCACAAATCTTGACTGCACTGAAAATGGGGAGGGGGTGTTTGAAGTTTCGAGCTAGTCTTTTGCGCTGTCGGTCAAAAGATCAATATTATATTCACAAAAGAGGACGGCTTTGTTCAGATGGAGGTTTAATTTGCTGCTTTCTCAGTGTTTCCCATTCTTTTTGTTCTGAGAGTGGTCGTAAAGTATAGTAAACAACAAAGTGATTATCCTTGTTCTGACGTTTCCATAGTGTCTGAGGCATGTTTGTGTAATTTCTTTTCTACCTGTGGTCTATAAGAGTATTTTGAGATCTACCAAAACAAATCACCTTCTCCATGCACTGCTTCCACATCGGTTTTAATTAGAACCTCTACTTTTGGTATCTTTTGTTAAATGAAACCACAAAATATTGATTTGATTGCACTCAAGAGTCTCGATAGTTACCTTCAAATGTCTGTGCCATTATACCATGTGTTGTTATTTGGTAGCTAGCTAGCTATGAACATGTTTATGAGATCTAACATGTTTAGCAAGATTATCTTCAAATGTTTGCTTTGCTTTATAAAAGATAATGAACAGAAAATGACAATAGAAGAAGGTCTGACAAGGGAGTCTGACATTTTTGAATGCAACAATAAATTAAATTCATTTAGTGTAGCTAGAATGAATCTGTTAGAGTTTGTTTACAGTGTAGCGCTTGTTCATTTTTGTTTTCCAACCATTTGTGATTACTGTATAAATATATTTTTTCGATGTTTTATTAAAAGCACTCAAAAAGAGAAATTTCAAGGCAATGAAATGTTTTAGAGATGAGTATAACTAAAAAATGCAAACTGATTTCTACTCTTTTGATTACACAGATGAAAGTTTTCTCCCAAACTTTGAAAAGTAGTGGAACAACTGATGGCATCTGTTTCCTGGAGACCATCAACTGAAGGTTCAACATTTGCATAGTAAAGGATAAATTTATAATTCTGTTAAACATGCCAATATAGAGCATTGCGCAGGGGCCGTAAGCTTAATTGATGCAGTAAAAATGTGCATAAAAGTCTTTATTGCACCTTTAAAAGCTGTTCCCAACAAAACTCCATGGTGCAGAGGGTTCAGTTAGCGGCTCACGACTTCATTCGGTCTCCTAAAGGGCCCCAAGCGCTTCAGAGATGGCCTGACAGCCTTGTGTAGCCCACGCCAGAATCAATACAACAAAGGTCATTTGCTATTCCAGTCATAGGCAGCTCCATTCCCACCGAACTGTATTTGATGCATACCAAAGATGCACACAATGACCTCGCTCCTCTGTCATTATGCGAGCAAGATGGAGCATCTATTCAGAGGAGAATAATGTAATTTAGTCATCTGTCGACTTAAACACCAGTTTAGTAAGGATGGAAAAGAGAGGTAGTTTATGTGTGTATAAGCTAATGCTGTCACTGTTTCCAGCATGCAGTCAATAAGTGAATTTTAAAATGAACGTTCTGTTTCTTTTAGGACATGCTGTGCGACATGTGGCAAGCTGGTAAGATATGTTGTGTTTTCACATGTTATGTTAGCTAAGAAATTGCTACATCACAGTTCCCTCCTAAACTTAGCTCACTCTGTGGGGAGCAGGTGTGTACAAGTGTTGTTTCTCTAAGCTACTTTGACGACTTCTTCCGCATGAACAGCCGATTCGCTTAGACATGATACTGATGTCAGGCGTCGAATGAAAAAGTAAAGCCGGCTGGGAAGCAGTGGGAAGGCGAGGCTCTCACCATCTGTGCGAGTGACCTGCCAAACACAGGCTCATCATCATCATCACTCAAAGAGCCTAGTGAAGGCACCTGACCACTCATTTGTCCATCTGCCAGTGTTGGACTGCCCTGGTTCTGGCACTGTCTGATTGGCCCACTAAGATGTGCATCATTTTAGTCAATCATCCGAGCAACAGCGAAATGAAGGATTGTCGCTTGACTTGTTCAGGGTGTGATATGCCGTTGGTGGAGGTCAGAATTCATCTAAACTTGTAAAAGATATGGAAATTTAGCAGTAGCATCTCCTTTACTTTTGGTTTTGTTGTATTGATTCTCGGACCTTTACCATGACTGTTCCCTGTTGGTGGAATGATCTGCCTAACTCAACCAGAGCTTCTGAGTCAGTAGCCACTTTCAAGAAACTGCTGAAGACGAATCTTTTTCGGCAGCACTTGATTCAGTAGTACTAACACTTTCTCTTCTCTTCTATTCTATTAAAAAAAAAAATGCACTAAAGTTAAACTGAGAGGGGTTATAGCACTTGCGTATTGTTGTCCTACTGTTAGTTTAACTGCTTCTATTGTTCTCATTTGGATAAAAGCGTCTGCTAAATGAATAAATGTAATGTAAATGTAATGTTTAAACAATCCCTTTCACTGTATTTCATGGTTAGTGCAAAAAATATGGCTATTCTCTACAAGATGCATGCTCCGGCATCTAGATATTGAGTTATTTTTGCACTGAATTAAGTAATGGATCGCTAAATTACTTACATGGTCCATGCCGGTATGTATAATTATCTAGCATGGCTATTGATTACAGGGCTAATTTAGCATGACATATTGCATGAAATATAGCTCAATTCAATTGATTACCCTCACTACCTTGTTCAATTCTATTTAGGTACAAAGCAGCAGCAGCACGGGTTGTTTTGCTAACGGCTATCAAATAATTCCCTTAGGGAAGAAAATTAATGTAGTGCTTGTTCAAAATAAGATTTCGATTGATTAGCCGCCATTCCAGAAGGATAGAGTTGATATTCTTTCAAAATCCTCATGTTCGGTGCACTGGGAGGATTATCACAGGCTCGCGGAGGGTCTAAGGTTAGCACTGTAATAGGTTTATGCACAAGTTTGTTTGGCTTCTAGGAAGCATCATTAAGTAAGAAAGTTCAAGGGTGCTGTGGAAAGTCTGCATCTTTATCATCCTCTGCATGTTTAATTTTTGTAATCCTTCATTCTCTTGCCTCTCTCCTAGAGTGTGTTTGAAATCATGGAGAGCAGATACAGGCATGGGTGGAGTCGCCAGTATGCAGATTTATGTGATTTTACTGCTTTATCATGATACAAATAAAAGGTATGTTTGATCTATGAGTGGGAATTCAGAAGGAATCAGGTTGCATGCATACACACAATACTGTCAGAGAAGCACACTCAATCATGCTTGCATTTGCCATTTAGATTGTGATGAAGATGCTATTACTGCCGCATGGTGCAGAGAAAACAAGAAAAGGTATTTTATGCTGTCAACTGTCATTTTCATATGAAAATGCCTGCAATGGCTGAAAACGATTGAATCTGATCAAACTATTGTTTGCCGTTTCCATTCCATTCCTGATTCCATTGCTTTTTTCCCACTCACCTGGAAGTGGGTTCTGAATTGAAGAATCCAAAATGCAAAATACAAATCCAAAATGTCTCACAGGCCTGTCTAACAAAGGCTAATTTTGTTTTCTGCTAGCTACAAGAGATGCACTTAAAAAATGAGACTTATTGTGAATTCTTGACTGAGGAAGACAATACAAGAGACGAGTGAGGATGTTGTTTTTTCAATGCACTCTCAGGCACATATTTTTACAAGCACCGAGTTATCATGGTATTCTATGAAGTATCCTGCAAATAGTATCCTGTAAATGACATCCTGTACAAGGTATAATGGTGCAGTGATGCTAATATAAGGGGGTCGGGGGTTGAGTTAAGTAAAGTAAAGGAACCATATTTTTTCTGACATAGTGCGATGTTTTTTAAACCATAGTCATACCATGTGTTCTTTGAAGTATTTTGGAGTTCTATGTAATGCAACCATATTTCTGCTACTTTTTTATTGAAAGCGATATATATCAAAGTGCCGTCTGGTCACTGCACCTTAGTACCACTGCAGTGCATTTCGTAAGAACATTCAGAAGGAGTGTTTTTGCTCACTTCTGTCAGCACTCGTGTACAAAACTGATTTGTTTCAAATCTGACTAAAAACAATTTGATATTCTGTCATTGTCTATTTTGGTATGTTTTTGTTTGCTTCATACGCTTTCGTGAACTTAGTCAATTGTTGGCAGCATTCTGTTTTGATGACGGAGCTAATTTCCACTCAAGGCCATCATTTTTTTCTGCATGGCTCACATAAAGGGCCACATAAATACGGCGCTGACTTTGTTCTGCTGTGAAAGCACAGTGTCTAGTGACATCACTCCAGATCGCTGGGATTGTTTTTGAAGTCCTTCAGTGCTCCAGTTGCTTGCGGCTTGCTGCTGCATCATGATATTCAAAGCGGGTGTGTCTCTGTGGCTTGAACTCTGGTTGCAAGTCATAGATCTGATGCTAGTCATTGCATCAGCATCATATAATATGTCTGAGTAGAAAAGTAGAAAAAGTAGGCCATCTACTTTTAAAATAGGGTGTTTTATGAGACGTGGAGCTGTAACTTCAGCTGTAAGAGATTGCTTCAGAGAGTGCATCGATATGATGTATTTCTGTTTGCGGATGTTGAGATATAATGTGGTTTGTGCTCATTTTGAAAAATTGCCCTGTGGCGATCCTTGCGTTACTGTAGCAGTCAGTTTGAACGAGGCAGATTCAAGAACAGCAGCTCCCGACAGTGTCTCCACAGAGCAAGAGGCTTTAGCTTTAGAGACGGCCATGTTCCTGATTGATTCGTCTCATTAGCTGCATGGATACACTCTTACGCATTTCAGTTGCCATGTTGAAGGTTGAGTTGGAGACACTTCTTCTATCTCTGTGGCTAACTGTGAAATGTCATATATTAACATGCCCCCACAAAGGCTAGACAGCAGTCAGCTCAGGTCTGATATAAATGATAGTGCTGGCTAAAGCACCAGGATCCATGTGTGATGAACCAGGCCTGCTTCGGATCTCACTAATGGCCTGAAAGACTTCAGAGGGAGCTGGACAGGTCTCATTATCACCAATGTTCTTCCAGAAGTAAAGCGCCTAGTAGACAACAAGCCTCTCCCGGTATTGAGACGACTGTCTTGAATCTTGCAGCCATCTAATGGGGTAGTTTTGAAAGATCAAATGATTATGAATGGGTGTTTTAAGAGAATTAGTTTGGTAGCTTTTTACAAGATTAAATTCCAGAATTGGCAGTGCACAATTTTTTAGGTATCTTAGTAACTCAATTGGAATGACAGATCGTTTCTTAATCGTAGATTAGCACGTGGCGCAGACTGTCACCAGTTAGAGCTTCTAACAACCAGCATGCCTCATCGCAATTGCAAAATAATATAAATAAAATTATCAATATGAAATACAGTGTTGCTGTAATTTGGGAGATTCATTTTATATGGGAGGAATGGAAGCAGCTTGAAAGGCGAGAAAGGAAAGAAGAGCAAGGGAGAAATCAACAGAAAGTATAATGAACATCAAATACTTTTTTTCTGCAGCGCAGGCAATTGTTATTGTAGTTCTCAAGGAAGCGTGTAATGAACTGAGGGAATATGGCATTTCTAATCTTCTGATGTGCCACAAGGAGCAGGACTATATGGAATGCACAAGGTGTCAATGCACAAGTTTTAAAGATGGAAATGAAAGGCAGTTCTAATGTTATCACACCTCAGTGTATTAAAGCTAAAAAAAAGCATTGTATGTTCACCATTTTCACATACGAAAATGTCACTCAGAATGGTTACAAACTTTAATGCAGCTGCGGCTTCTGTATACATTTCAATGTAACATCATGACCATCAGCATTGTGGTATTCATGGACTGTAGGAATTTCATCTTAACCAAAATAGTAATTTTATGGATCACAAACTCTTGACACTTGGTTTGTTCTCTGATAAGTTATAGTGTAATTGGGTGATGCCCAACCAGGGATACGTGTTCCTCAGGGGGTACTTTGCTGCTTTAAACCTATAAAACAATCAAAAAAAGTGTTGGCAGTTTGTATAAATGACACTCTACGTGATTGTGTGTGTGTAGAGAGAGAGGGGGAGAGAGAGAGAGAGAGAGAGAGAGAGAGAGAGAGAGAGAGAGAGAGAGAGAGAGAGAGAGAGAGATAGGCTGTAGAAAAGTAGATTTCAGCAACATACTGTATTTACTTTCCACAACAAGCCTTCTCCCCTTTTTCAGCCCAACAAATGTGTATATACTATAATAGCATTTATTAATATTTAGAAATAGCTTTTTCATATTTTAATTTGTTTTAATATTTTTGTTTTGTGCTTTTCTTTTTTTACATTTTTACATTTACAAGTTTTTCACTTAAATAATATTTTACTTCAGCTTAATGTAAATGAACGAAAAGGACAACAACACTCCAAACCAGTTGGAGAATAATAGATAATATTATTTCTTAAACTGGTTCAGTTTGAAAGGGAGATTCCGTTGTACTGTTTATTTTATAGTTAAAATTTCTTTACTACAGCATGCAATGTTTTTCCTCCCATATCGATCAGTTCAATTGGAAAAAAAATTTCCTGAGAAAAGAAGAGCCTAGTAATCTCACATGGGTCTGTGCTGTGGGTCAGTGTTCTTGTAGTGCCATCAGCATAGTGGTGTCAGAACATTTTCAGTATGCCTGTAGCTTTAAAGTGATTAGTCACATGGAATTCTCAGCACCAATGATTTGTCACAAAGTTGTCCATGAGCAAAGATTACAGTTTTATCCAGGTATTATTGACCTCCTTGGTGTGTCCATTTAAGCTTTTCACGGGTCAATTATTTGAAAATGATGCTGGGACACATGCAACAAACTGGCAAAAAGTTCAGCAGCAGGCAATAATCATAAAAGGCTCAGTATTGGCAAAACTGTTTTACACTGTTTGCTGTTTTCATTTGGTGTTGCCTGGCAACGCTGCTTTAAAAGCTGCCCTCCCTATTATCAGTCTGAAAAATGGAACGCTGTGGATATTTGCTGTATACACATTTTTAAATCACAACGGCCCCATCTAAATTCTCCCTTAATATGTGCAGTTACCATTTTGTAATCCTAGTCAGAATTGAGCTAAATTGGGCTGTCTCCATTTACTTGTGTTTGTTGCTTATGGCACGTTATAAAAGAACATAGAAGGAGCTGGCATAACTTGGAAGAGGGACATGGCCAGGGCCAGGAATTAACAAAAGTGACAAAAATTTTGGACAGTGATATTATACAGGCCTATCTGGTTATGAGTGTTTAGACACTATAGTGACATTTAGATTAAATAATTCCATTCAACTATTTGGCATAAATGGACTGTTTATAATTTGCCCTCATAAAAGTTAAAATTGTCCCTGAAAGTCAATTCCATGGAGGCAAATATCCTTCCTTAATGAAGAATTTAATTTCTGACGCTACCTGTGACCCTGTTTATGTCGGTTCTGTCCAGCTAGAAATGTGAGGGATCTCTTTTATTGCCCATCTCTTTGAGTGCAGACACTGGTGTGAATAGCTCATTAGCCCAGCCATTGATTGGGCTTCTCAGCTGCCTTGGTGAAATATTTTTTTGCAAACGCATGGGCTAAAAGGCAAAGCAATCGATCAATGATCAGGAAGGCAATGATCCATGCAGGAATCTGAGTGCCAACTGGCTAAAAGGCTCCCTAAGGAATCTGATGTTGTCCTCATTTTCACTCAGAGGTATTTTCTTAGAAACGGAGGAGTATTAATGAGCCATAACAGGTCTGACTGCCAATATATAGTTTGTTTTTGCCATTGAGGTGAAGTTTGAAAGCTTGTCAAAATGAATGAACGGATAAATGGCATTCGTAAATGTTGTAAAATGTGGTGGTGTTTGTTAGCATTTTGCGGGTGCATTCAAAGAACTATTGTTTTTCATGATTGCTTATCTGTGAGTAAAACATTTTGTTAACCTCATGACAAATGCATCTGGAGGCTGTGGTGCTCTGATGGGCGAGAAACATATTTGTCCTCACATTTTGTCTCTTGAGGACATGCATTCAGTGTGGTCACCACTCAGAACTGAATACTGGCTGGTTAAATGCAAGATTGTCTGTCAAGGAAAAAGCGATTGCATGGACCCTAACTGCATTTTTGTAAAATATACTGTGTCAAATATATTTATTTAATTTGATCTTATGTTGATTTTTCAGTAGTTACAGTAGTGTAATTTTGTTGACCTTTTCATTTTGCCCCTGCATTACAGGGAACGAGTTAGCACTACATCACACATTATTTTATATTTATTTTACTGAAGGTTGTGGCACAGCCACATTTTCCAGGCCAGATCACATCAGGGTGAGCTCACAGAGATTTTAAGTGCTTTAATTATCCAGATCTCTGGGTGCCTATGAAATTTTTTTATAAATGATTGTTGTCATTTTGCTTTTTATTGTAATGGTGGCCTGTAGCAGAAAAGGCCCAAGAGCAAATATGTATTTCTTAATAGGGCAATAACTCAGGTGTCCAGCTGGGTTTGGCTAATAAACAAACAGGACTATGGGAAATTTAATCTTTCCTTAGTGAGACTACCTAAGCGAAAAGGACTGTTGTTCGGAATATTCCTGCGATATTACATGTTTTCAGGCATTGTGGAATTAAATTTTTTCTTAGACAGTGTAGGTAGTATGTTCAACAAAAATGTGTTTAGTGAAATTGTTAGGATATCATTGTTAGGCCCCTTAAGCTTTTGCGGGTTTTATGAATTGCAATGGCAAATTCTTTCGTACTCCTTCCTTAATGTTATTTGTGTAGAAATGGTTTAATATGCAGACAAATGCATTTTTTTATACCATATTAAATGGCCTTGGAGTTATTTCATCTTTGTAAGATGCAGTGAAATATGTTTGAGGATTTAATTTTGTTTTATCCTCTTTAAGAATTAAATTGTGACATCTCACTGACTTTTTTTATTCAGTGTATATAAGGTTTAATACAGATGTGTTTTATGGCTGCCACTGAACAATGTAATTTGGCTAAAGTCACAGGAATCTGGAAAATCATAATCATGTTTAATTACTCAATACATTTTGAATTGTGGCAATGCTTTCTATTATTGCAGTCTTATCTGGATTCCACAATCCATTTCAAATGAATAGTCCCGTACTTCTGCTAGTATGTAATTTCTCTTTTGATACGGTACAGGAACATGGTGACCTTGTCTGTAGCTACAGAAGCACCTCAACCTGACATGTGACTGAAAAGCGAGGGCAAAGGCTGGTGGACTCCAGCAAGCCTGAACAGTGCCGGTATAGAGTTTGAGTTATAATTTAGCTCTCCTTGTGTTTGAGTGATAGCCGGCCTCTAAAAGGCCTGTCTGCACTGCTGAAAGCCTTGCTGATGTACGAGCACACCTGTCTGACAAATCTTCCGTGTCAGTCAGTGACTGACAAGCATTCATCATGTTTGTAGTTTTTGGGGTTGTGAGTCTGTCCTGGATCTTAAATGGAGCAAATACAATGTGATTCTTTGCTGCTGGTTTGGCTGTCTTAGATTTGAATCTGGCAATCTCATCCTTATACCATTGGAAAAATAGTTCACCTACAAATCAAATTGCCATTTGCTGACCCTCATGTTGATTCAATCACATTTGACTGACTTAGGTGAAAACACTTAGTAAGTTTATCAGTAAGTTTATCAGAACGTCTGACCTGCTCTTTTCCATACAATGATATTTGTTCATTTGCACTGCAATGTTCCATGTTTGATTATCTTTTAAGCTTGACCGCATCCATCCCTATTCACTTTCATCATATAGATAGGAGCAGCTTGGAGATTCTGTGTTTGGCAGAAGAAAAAGTTATAAGGGTTTGGAATAATATGAGGGGTGAGTAAATGATGACAGATTTTTTTTCTTTCTGGATGAACTTTTCTCTCAAGACACGTGTTCAAAATGGTAAATTATTATTTTTTTTAAATTCCCCAGAAACTAGATAAGTAAACATCCTTATTCCATACATGAGAAAAAAAATGCTGACATTTATTTAGTTTTTACATTACCTTAAGCACATTGGTCTAATTGACTAATGTGCTTAAGGTAGAACAGACAGTCAATATAAAAATGGCTTTTTCACACTCAAAGCAAGGACGCAATGCTTTTAAACCATATTTATGCTAGAAATACTGATATAGTATTTGCACAAATTTGCGTGAGGCTGGAATCATGGCTCTGTTCTCCAGGGATCTCTCAGGAAACCATTAGAAGTAACATTCAAAAGTGATTTTTTTTTTCTGGTGTAAGATTCAGGAGTAGGCACTTACCCTGTCATGATCAACCTACGGCACGTTATATGAGAGATGCTTTTAAAGCGTCTGCATTCAACAACATCCAGTCCTGATAGTAATATAATCATATATAATATATGTATGTATATAGATTCCTTAAAATTTACATTTGTGTTTTATTCAGCAAATGTGTGGTCTCGTTGCTTATGTTGTATCTTTCATACTGCAAATAATTCACCCTTGTTTACTGCCTGGCTACTGCACAGAAGATACCTGTTACATTTCTGGATAGAATATATAACAATTTTAGCCATGAAAAGACAGATCTGCTTTTAAATAGAAAAACAACATATTTCATCAAAAGTTCACATCATAATCACCGTGATCTTCTATTCTACTAGATTTCCTTCTCAACAAACAGTCAGGTCTCTAACGCGCCTATGGTTGTCGTACAGCACAGACGGTATTGCTTGGGACCACAAAGACTGCTCCACTACTCTTTACACATGTAACAGTCAGGTTTGAGAAACAACACCTTCTTGAGGTCTTCATATCATCGGTTTTTAGTGAATGGCCTACAAATATCACACTGCATAATTTGGCAGCAAGTTTCTCCCTCTAGTTGTCGCTAGTTACCACTGTTCCGTTGCCATTTGCCACATCTGACAGCTCATGATGAGGGGATATAGAGCTAGTTATAGATTTTCAGACATCCCTTCCATTTGAATTAGATGTCTGTGTCAAGGCAAAAAGATAAATGGCAAGTTTGAACAGTATGCTCTCCACTCTTGCCTTGTCAGTTTGCTTGTAGTATTTGTGGTCCTCTGCATGTGCAGCTTAAAAGGCATTGTCCAACACATTTATGACTGTAGCTTTAACCTCAATAGCAGCTGGCATCCCTTTCCCAGAAATCCAGAGCCTTGTAAAAGGAGACTGCTGGCTGGTCTCAGACAAAAGAGATATTTTGGAAGGGCATTGCTTCAGTTCTCCATAAATGCAGTGGTTCCTCATAAAGACATAAATCAGAAAGCAGGCCACTAAGATCACAATGAAAAGTAGACCAAATGCAACAATCAGTGCCACATCCCACCTCTCGGAGTTCTTTACGGCTTGTTCTAATCCTTTAGTTAGGACATTGACACACTTGGTGTCGTGTTTATGATGGATGCTGTGAATGTCCACACACACTTTGTAGTGTGTAGCAGGGTTGAGATGTGTAAGATTGTATACAGTCATGTCAGATGGTACCCTAGCTGTGAATGCCATAGTTGGATGGTTTGCACTGGGCATTGTATACCACTTAATGTTTGGTGCCAGGCTACCATGAGAGGCCTTCCAAGATATCAACACAGAGTTGGTCTGTACAGATTGGATGTTGACATTCAGTGAGTCATTGACCGGCTGTGGGAAGTATCCATTTACTTTCACAGAGACAGATTTTAGGTCTGCCCCAACAAGATTGTGTGCCACACAGGTGTACAATCCAGCCTCATTCTCAGTGATATCATAAATTTCAAGGGTTCCTTCAGGGTGCATGTAGAATCTCTCAAAAACTGCATTTGGGATGATCCTTCTCCCAGACGGAGTCACCCAGTATATGTCTGGCTCAGGTTCAGCAAAGGCACGGCAGTGCAGGGACACAGATCTCCCACTATCCACGCTGATTTGTGTGGGGAGGCTCTCTGAAGAGATGAGAGGCAGACAGATCTCCATCATCTCTCTGAAGTGAACCTGCCGCACATGCTGACCTTCATACTCTGGAGGTTCCACACAGAACAGGGAGTCAGGCTCCATGAAACGGATGTTTGTCTTGTTCATGTTCATCCACCGTACAACGCAGTCACAGCGGATAGGGTTAGAGTGCATGCTTACCTCCCTAAGATTTGGGAGGGACTCTACTGTGATCCGGTGCAGGGCACTTAAAGCATTACCGTTTAGCATTAGAGTTTCCAGCCTTGGTAGCCTATAGAAAGCATTTGGATGTATATACGAAAGTTTAGGGTTGTTTGTGGCTTCGATTTTGGTCAGTTCTGGGAGGTTGTTGAGGGCAAAACTATCAATGGACACCAACTCAGGCATGCTGTTAATACCCAGTTCCTTAAGATGGAGCATGTCCACAAAGTCACCCCTTTGAATTCTCCCAATGGGGTTCTTATTGAGATCCAAAAACTTCAGGCTCTTAAGATGCTTGAGAGCACCATGGGGTACCTTAGGGAATGTATTATCATAGAATGAGATACTTTCCAGATTGTCAAGGCCCAGAAGTGAATCATCTGGTATCTGTGACAGGTTCATTCTAGTAAGAACCAGACTGCGCAAGTTTCTTAGAGGCTTGAAGCTCATATCCTGAATAGAAAGGATAGGATTTTCCCCAATCATTAGAATTTCCAAATTCGGTAATGGCTCAAACCATTCACTTCTTATACTCTGAAGCCGGTTGGAGTTGAGGTGCAGTCTCAGCAAGCTCTGAAGGCCACGAAAAGCCTCTGGAGAAATAAAGGAGATGAGGTTATGATTCAGATAGAGCTCCTGAAGGTTGGTCAGTTGAGAGAGGCTGTTGTCTGGTAGGGCGCATATCCAGTTTTCCTCCATGTGTAGGGATAAGAGTTGAGGGAGGTGGCCAATGTTGAAGTCACTTATTGATGACAGGTTGTTTTGTGAGAGATCAATCTCAGTGATGTTGGGCAGGTAATCCAAAGAGTGCTCAATATTAGCAATGTTGTTGGTCTGAAGTAAAACGACTTGTGTATCAGATGGCAATCTCATGGGCAGGTTAAAAAGTCCCAGGTCATTACAGTCAACAGTAGGAGCCTCCATATAGACGGAGCTAGGGGAAAACCAGGGTCTAATTTCACATACACAAAGTTTGGGACAACTGACTCTCTCTTCTGTAGCAAGAACAAAAGTAGTCACTGCAAGGCCCACTAGCAAATAATCCGCAAATGATATGTCCTTCATCTTGGCACAGTTCCCACCAGTAAGGAGTTGGTCCTTAAAGATTTTGCAGCAAAAGCACTTCACTTCAAAAATAATCAACTATTTGTGGTGATCACTATTGAATCCAACAGAGGGCCTTCCCTAGGCCCTGACCGATGTGCTGTCAACAGATGCAATGTCCCGTTGCTAAGTCTTCCGTTGTTCAGATTGAAGTTGGTGTATGCAATTTATTGGCTAGGCAGGGAAAGGTGAAAAGGTCACCTTTGAACCTCAGGTAGCGGTGGTTTCAGCTAGGCAGACGCAACGCTGTTCATTTCATTTAATACTATGGATGGTGCCATCATCATCCTAATCCACTTCTACCTGAGGAAAATAAGAAGAGATGAAAAATATTAGCATATAATTATCGAAAAATGCAAGGGCATCACTAAGGCAAGACAGAGGCATGCTGACATTTACAAAAGCCACATTAAAGCACTCTGATGTCTGCTGACATTTTATTCAGCAGTACCTTGCACGCTAAGCCTTTGACATATGGATATGGGTGTCCTTCACCCAAGATATTATTCTGAGATTCTAAAGCCGAAGTTGTCCTAAAATGTGGGAATTACAAAGCTTAGTGTGTTTGACGACTTGTAGGCATTAATATTGCTGCTTATTTTTCAAAAGGGTACATTCCCCAGATGCAATGCACCATGATGTACACCATGTTATAGCTGTGTACACAAAACATTCTCATTACACTCCTGTTTAGTGAAAATAATGCAACTGGGCTATAAGTAACATATACCATGGCCTTGAATATTAGATATTTTATCTGCATATGCCATGTTGGGTCTGTCTCAACAGTATTATACCAATTGTTTATTTTTCCACTGTTAAAAGCAACTATCTTTGTTTTGCTATGCAGAAGACCCTTTAAAAAAATCCAACAGCAATTATGTGAGAGCTCTCTGCATCACCAGGGTTACCATGGAAGCTATAGCCAGAAAGAAAGTGAGCGAGACAAAAGGAGAGAATTTTCCATCAAATCATCATCCCTCTTTTCAACTTCAGTGGCTAAGGAAGGTGGTGAGGAAGTAAGGATTCCACAAAAAGTCTGCAGTAAGCTTCGCAGACATGGAGAAATGGGAGTTCATCCCTCAGTGCTCTGTGGAGTATTTGAGGGGGCGAAATGTGTGATTTTCCAAGGCAACAAGATTCTTCATAAAGCCAAGAACATTCAGAAAAAGCTTCAATAAAGGGACCTTCTGGTGACTAATGTTTGTGGCAACAGAATCTGTTTGAAATACATGGTATACAGGGCCTTCTCCATTTCGGTTGTTTTGTCTGGTAATCATGATTACAAAAGAGTATCTGATCTGTTAATGTCTCGCCATCACTGAACTGTACTTGTGTTGTAAACAGAGACACTAGGAACTACCTTCTCTTTCCATAGACACAGTCAAATTGTTAATTGCAAATTGTAAAGTCTAGCGGGTAATGAGTGCTATTAAATTTGGGTGTTTATTACACCTCATAGGTGTGCGGCTGCTCTCACAGTGATTGGAAATTGGATGCTTGACAATACCTGTGTCAGCCAAATGCATCTAGTTTTCCTGACTGACACGAATGGCCTATTTTCCTGAGGTGTTAAATGGAGCACTGCTCCTGCAGTACCTGCATGTTCTCTCTGGTAGTGCGGGTTCACTACTAGTGCAGTGTGTAAGCATGCTAGTGCAAAGAGCAAATGTGCAAAGAGCGAAAATGCAGTTAGTATTTTTTTTTATCTTTCTAGTCTCTTTTTCTAAATTGTGATAGTTCTGGGCCTGTGATTTTTCCAGATATTTTACGTTATATTAATGGTAATTTAAATTAGTCCTTAGTAATTAATATACTTTAAAGCGGCACTATGCAGGATTTCCGTTTTTGTCAAACAGCGACCCCTAGAGCCGCTGTAGAGTACTTGTATTTAACGTTACTGTCGTAAACACAACTCACGCATAGCGTCTCTGCACTCACGGCCTCTGCACTTTATAATAATCAAGTAGCCTACCGCATTAGGCTTACCTGAGCCTAAATGCCAGATGACATCAATAAAGTTACATCATGTACGTTGCATTATTTCGTAACAATGTCCGTTATGATGTTGTTAGACATGATTATTGCAATTTATGATAATAGTTTGCAAATTGCGCTCAATTATACTAACAACGTGTAGGCTTATTTATGTCCTGATAATTATGTGAGATATTGACAACTGTTCTCATGATAATCGCAGGAATCAACTTTAACAGTGAAAGCCTGACTGAGTGGCACTCTTGTACGGTTCCTCACGCTGTCAGATTCTCGTTACTCGTTAAATCACGTGATACTTCCTGACGCTGAGGCCGTCGGTCCAAAGTTGCAAGTGTGCTTTTTCCACTCACAGGCACCAGGGAGGGGCAAGAAGACCACCATTCAACCCGAAGAGAGTCATATAACCATTCCAATAACTCCAAAGCTGTTCAGTTAAGCTAAAAAAAATGCATAGTGCTGCTTTAAGTGTAGAAAAATGTAAGGGTGCCTAATAAATGAAGTGTTTCTCTTATTAGAGACGGTTCACATTCAATATGTTTTTGTACTACTTTGTATTTTCTGTTATGCATGATTGTTTTTATTATCTTGCCCTTTTAGACAAGGTTATGTTTTTGATGCAGGGCCAGAGTTTCAGTGTTCAGTGATTTCACATAGTGAATAGGACCATTTACCAATGCACAATAAAGGCGTAGTTCAATGGGGCTTGAATAATTTGCCACTGTTTTGAGTGTGTTACATCAAGGTTTCCATAGTTCCACAGAATTATCTGCAACTGTTTGGTATGTCCACAATAATTTCAGAACACAATTATTTAGATTATTCAACTACAGCTAAAAAGGTAGCTAAAACTATTTGGCATATTGCATGTACTGTATGATGTGAAGTGAGAAAGAAATAATTTTTCATAGTAATTATAAGACTACAAAATCGTTACACTATCCTCCAAAAATAACCATGTTAAAGCTCTAGATTCTGCAATGGTAAATAATGTTTTGCATGTAATGGTTGGCTCATGATTGTGTTGTGGAGGCTGTTTCTGTTAAAGTATCAACAAAAAAACACTGCCAGGAAAGGAGACAAACTAATACAACTAAACCTGTATTAACCTCCAATGACTGTGTAACAGCAATAAAGGTATTGCACACACAACTCCAGCCAAAGACAAATGAAGGAAATTAGGCCTAACCCAGTTAAGTGTAGGTAAGAACGTACACACTTAAGGACTTGGAACAACACCATGGCTCACAGAGCGTAAGTGGCAATACCTTGCATAGTGCGGCACACTTTCAGAGACAGAGAGAAATGCAACTAATACTAGAGAAAATGGAATTTCAAGATGGATGCCTCTAATCACCGTCCTGATGTACTGCAGAGTAAGTCAACGAAATTGGAGGGAGAGGAGCCGGAGAATCGTTGCCCGTCGTTATTTGCCAGACCTGATATCACAGAGCTAGCATCATCTTGAATGAGGCCTGTGAAATATAGGGGCATGTTTGAATAAATGTGTCCGGTGGGCAGAAGGCCTGCTGACCCTGGGAAGTAACTCAGGCTGAACGGTAGCAGCCCGGCTCCAATGTTTGGTTTGGGCTGTGCGATTTGAGATGGGCTGTAAATCTTGGGCTGGGGACTGATTACTAAGCTCGAGGTCCTCTTAAGGCTCAAGCTAGCCCCTCTGGGTATTGGAAAATAGCTGTAGCAACTCAGTGCAAACTGCTCTTGGGATTATAATGTTGTTGTTTTTTGTTTATTTTATTTTTTTGCATCTGTTTCTTCATTGTGTGTGTGGGTTTTTTGTTTTGTTTTTTTAACTTTCATTTGTGGTAATCCTGTTAGATGTGTTGAAACAAGCAGTATTGATCCGTCCTTGTACCTAACTGATATCTACCCCAAAACCTATTTTTCACTGTAAAGAAGTTATATTGGCATTAAATTGGAGTTTTACACACATTAAGCACACTTTTCTAGAAAGTGTATTTATGTATTTTGATTTTATGATGTTTTATTTTTTCTGCCAAGAACATAAAAGTAACTTATAAATGACCAGAAAACTTACATGGGTTATTTTAATATATACAATGTTGTACAGTAGCTGTAGAATTTCATTTCTAGTTAAACTTGTGTCATACAGATCACATGTACAGAAAGTAGGGCAGAGGTTCACATAAATGTCTACAGAAAGACACCTCTCCTCTTACTCTTACACTCATGCTCTCTCTCCTCATTGTATTTCACTGCAGCTTTCATTTTGTTTCCACCTCTCTTCGTATATTTAGTGTAAGTTGTTCAGTATATTTAGTTGTTCGTATATTTAGTGTAAGTTGTTCAGTCAGGCCTGGAGAAGACGCAAAGGGTCTATAGCTGCCAGCCAGTTTGCATAGACTTCTCAGTGGGTGGCATAGTCTGTTTCGCCGTTCCTCCCCCTGCCCTTTACTTCATTGATTTGCGATTATAAGGTAAGGGACGAGTCCATTAAACAGGCTTTGCTATGCAATGTGTGTGCATAATGTTTCCAGTGCAATGCACAAGGAACATTTCCCTTTGCACCTGCTCCTATGTGCTCACAAAATCAGCAGCGCGTCTACGGTTAATGCAGAATCAATGTTCCAAATTAACCAATGGACCCCACAGGTTTCAGCTTTTCCACCGCAATCTTTTCTGTCCTTCAGAGAATACAAGTGTACATAGACAATTTCTAAAATTTGAAACTGACTGTTTGGTTCAGATTTTCTCAAAGAAAATCTAATTCATGCTTACATACAGGGGTGTGCGATATCATGACTTTTGATCGAGAAATGTCTCCACAATCTGCTTTTGAAGAAATATGCTAGTATCAAGCTAACAATGCATTCTACCAGTTGGCGCCTTTGTCCCACATACTGTACATCACGACGTACATTCCCATCACATGTTAATTTAGAGTTAGAGTTACGCTCACGTGACATTGCAGTTATTCACAATCATGAAAGTGTGTTATTTACATGCGTTTTAAAGCGTTGTCGTTTAAACATTTTATTCACATGCTTTTCTGAGTGTGACACCCCCACCGTGCACACACTAAAAGTATCATACAGCCCTTGAGTACTAAACTAATTTACATTTCGCATCTAAAATACACACAAGGTTTACATTAGGGATGTCCCGATACCACTTTTTCACTTCCGATACCGATACCGATGCCGCAGCTTTGGCTATTTGCGATACCGATATTAATCCGATATTTTTATTTTATTCTATTTTATTCTGGAACTAATACTAGGCCTAATAAAATATATGGAAGCACTTTGCTCAATTAGCAACCTAGAAACATCTATCTCAAATGGAGAATAAATACTTCTCCAGTATATAGTCCACAACAACAGTTGATTATGAAAGACAGCAACCCTTTATTCAAACACTACATAAAAAATAAAAAATACAGGCAGGCAGGCTAGGCAACACTTCAGTAGGCTACTTAAAGCTGCCAACAGGTTTAAAGTTAATCATTAACAAGCTTTAAAATTACCCATTGATCCGTGTACTTTTGCGTCCATTCGTATTTCCTTTTTAACCCGTAAAACGAAAAATTAACGGTTGTTGTATTTTTAAAACCCAAAGTTGAACACCAACATTTTAATTTGAACTGTATGCACACCAAAAGCTGCGCAAAAAAATAAATATTGACGTCAGTTATAGTATATAAATAAGTTATTTTCTGTATGACCAGAAATGATAGTATTTTAAGTTGTTTACACTGTTGAAAGGAAACCGGAAGTGTTCGAGCCCGCGCTCCGTGCCATGCAGTGCACGCTCCACACTCTGCACAAACCCTTGCTTGGATGCGTCAAAATCCTGTGTAGCATACAGTTTACAGCCTACGGTTTATAAACTGAGGAGACGGATTGCAAAACATTGTTTATAGTACACCGAAGGTAGTAGGATGGAGCGTCTGTTGTGAGTTTAGGGGGCACGTCAGCCAGAGTGTGAGTGTGTGTGTGTGTGTGTGTGTGTGTGTGTGTGTGTGTGTGTGTGTGTGTGTGTGTGTGTGTGTGTGTGTGTGTGTGTGTGTGTGTGTGTGTGTGTGTGTGTGAGAGAGAGTGAGTGAGACAGACCTACTGTCTGCTGAATAGAGGGTCGCCGAAAGAAGGGTCTGGAGTGCCGGTGTTTCGGCTACAAATACCCGCCGAACTGATCCGAAACCAGCCCAATTTTATCCACCCGCCCAAACCCATTTTTTGCCCACAAAATAGATTGCAAAACAGCCCAATATGCAGGCTGCGCCGCTTAACTGGATGTCGCAGCAAGGGAAATGCTATTCAAGCATTGTTGGATAAGTATCGGATCATATTTTTTTCTCCCCTCCGATCTCCAATCTAGCGTTCTGGGCCAGTATCGGCACGATACCGATGCTGTGGATCGGATCGGGACATCCCTAGTTTACATAAACACAGCCAGTTATGTCTTAAGTGAACATAAACAGTTGGAATAAAACCGGACGAGTGTCTGTATATTATAGTCTATGGTAGGCCTATATTAGATCCGTGCAAAACTTTTAAACCAGTTTGCCTACTATTTAGTTACTACATTACCTATCAAGGACCAACAGTATCTCTGTATCTCTCATTCCTATTATTGACCCATTTCCAAGCTAGTCTTCAATGGAAGGCATTACTGCTTGAATTGAATCGGGTTCAACTGATTCCCTGGGTGCAAATGTAATTTGTAATTAAACACATAACACATTGACATGAATTAGAATGCAGAATGTTTATATGCCGCTTTAATAATTTTTAAACAGATAGACATTTTTATCATAATTTTACATCTCTAATTGTGCATTCCCTTTTAGTTTTCAGTAGTTTTCCAGCATTTTCCACTGAGTTCTAAATGTGCTGTAAGAACATTCGGACTCATCTGTCCCTAACAGTTGATTGCAGTGTTATTGCATATTGGTCAAACAGAGGCATGTAACGTTACTGTTTGCTCTAACATACAGTACATGACCTAGCCTAATGAAAGGATACCGTGCACAACGCACAGTATAACTGCATCACTAAGCTACAGGCTATATGAAGAACCTAATTATGAAAACCAATAAAATTCCCCAGGGTACAAATACAGCATTTCACTCTAATTGGGCCTGATTGATTGAAAGCTTGTAATAGCAAGTGTCAGTCGATCTATTGGTGTAGCTGTGCATGGTTAAGTGTTTTTTTAACATCTCTAGCTTGACTGTTTTTGCATAATGAGATCCCAGTTCTCCCAGTATGTGCTTTATACCGCACCGGATACCTCTACTACAGGTATCATTCTTATCTAAGAGCAGATGGAGAGCACAGCAGTGCTCTTCGGATGGTTCTGCTCTGTTTACTCCTGAAAGCACAGATAGCATATGCTGCTCTCATATTCTCTTATCAAAATCTATATTTTGAAGAAAAAAAAACTAGTCAAGGCTTTTGAAACAATGAAAGAATGTGGAGTGTGGTGACCTTTTCAATAGACAGAGATTTAGGAGAAGTCATTATAGGTAGTTATCTTTTTTGCCTATATGTATGTGTGTGTATATGTATATGTATATGTGTGTATGTATATATATATATATATATATATATATATACAGTGTGTGTGTGTGTGTGTTAACATTATTGCATTAACACGTAGTTAATTCTACATTTTTAATGCGTTAATACAATTTTATAAAAATAATGCAAATATAGTACTGAACACAGTTAGATGACCTTGGGAGTTGGGAATTTATCACATTGACTACCCTGGTAGGCCAAAATGATTTGATTACTGCAATTTGAAAAACTGGTAAATACTGTCAACCATTAAGCAAAGTCAGCAAAAAATATCACACAGGCACCCAAGCAAAATTAACTGTTCATTTAAAATCAGGCCGTTGATTTTAATGTTAGAATTTTAATGTTTATGCAAACAAAAAGTGCATAAAGCTGTATTTGCGGTTTGTTGGTTTTCGATTTAAAAGTTAGTGAAATAATTTCAGTTTGTGAATGTATATCAGTACTTTTTGAACATTTCCAGCACATTAACAACACCGTGATAATATTGATAACTGTGAACTTTTTGTTCACTATAATAGTGATATGAACTTGTCATACCGTTTCATCTCTAGCACAGAAATATCTAGCAACTCCTGCTTCAACTGAGCCATGTGAGAGACTATTTTCACTCGCACATAGTGCACAAGAAGAGGGCTTCTCTGGCACCTGTTATCTTAGCAAACTTGTATGTCTTAACAGCTGGTTAAACGTTGACTAGAAAAATAAGCTGACCTGAAATGTCAGAATAAGTTGTGCTTGTAGAATAAGTTAGTTTTGGTAATCGAAGGAAGTGTTGAATCTGATGGTTTATATTGCTGGATTTAGCATATAATGACAAAATAAATGTGCTAAACATGATAAATGGTGTATGCTCAATTTTATGATAAGTGTGTGAGCACTATGATCTGCCAGAACATGGAAGCATATTTTCTGTATAAATTACATTTCAAACCGCACATCGACCATTGCTTTGTTTTTCAAACTGCTTGGTATGATGTAACGATCAGAGAAAGCAATTTTCCAGCACCTCGTCATATAAAGAGGGACTAAAATCAGTTAGACTTAAGTGTGCTCACAAAAGCCATGTCTAATAGATCCTTAATATCAAGGGTTTTACTTATCGTCTGTTAATTAGAGCAGCCATCAAATGGTGATTACATCTTTGATTAAAAATTGCCCTCTCAGGCCTAAGTTTGGAGAGTTTGTCATGAAAGAGACTCCAAGGACACAAATATACACAATAATATATACTATATAGTATACTATATATACTATACACAATATTTTTGCTTTGTAAAGCGTCAGTGAACCCCCAGGCCCGGTAATGGTTGTCCCGTAGGACAAGGTCCTCTATGGCATAAACCTACTCATTAGCCAAAACCTTCCATATTTTTATTCCAGGCCACATTACTTTTGCCCCTGAAACAAGTTGATCTAATTGGTATCTATTTACTAGTAGCTAAGGGTCACATATGGATATTTACATATGGATGCATGCAATTTACATTAATCTCCTTTGAATTTTATTATGAATTTGATGCATTATCCTAAACATTTGGTACAATGATGCAAGCACATAAAATGCTATTTGCAATCTCTGACTTGTGTATCAAGTACGATGCCCGTGTGCAACGATTCCTCACCGCCTCAGTCTACAAAAAGATGTGGGAGGACAAACTCCCTGGTTGTGTGATTAACAGCTGGGTTAAAAAAAATGTCATCATCTGCATTGGAGATGTTGTGCTGTGCATGGTATAAAGTAGACTGAAGCAATGAATGCAGATCAGACGAATGGATCCGAGTCACAATGCCTCCATTCAAGGCGATATACATTCATTTAACGATCCTTACTGTAAAGTGGATGCTCAAGGCGACTGCATTTGAAATGCATGTGCTATAAGGGGTGCTGTAGAACATCTTGGATGGCAACAGGGTGATTTAAAGGAGATTGAGAACAGCCAGATGCAAGACTGCCTGTGGCTATCCGTCCAGGACGTGCCGTGTGTCCAAAAAATACGCATGCCAAGCTGGAGCACAGATTTCCTGTTGCTGATGCACACATGCGTTGGTTCTCCAGCCGCGGCATCAGCAACAGGAATTCTGTGCAGTGCTCCAGGTTTACATGACTATTTATTCAACTACCTCCGTGCTTGTTATCCATGTCCCCTCCATTTCTGCTCCTTCTGACGCATATTCTCTTACTCTGGCGCATATTCTCTCAACTTGAATGTGGATAGGCATCCAGTAAAACGACTAAAATGTATATTTATTAACAAAATAGATGAGGCTGATTTAAGAAATATTACAACTTACCGTTTCAACGTAAGTCATTCCGGTTGATAAAGCGACATGTATTCCGTTCATCTATAGCGCAGTGCTCCTGAGAGCGGGAAGCGCGCGCGACGCAAATGAAAATACGCGCGCGTGTTCTTCTTTTAACGCAGATGGAGAAATAACAGCGGTCCTAACGTTGAGATTTTGCCGTGTAAATGAGGCAAAATCCAGCAGGTGAGAGCAGTCTGGAAGCTTTTTAGAGTCCCTCGCGCTGACAACTTCCTCCTTCCTCCGCGTTCAGAGGCGCATCTGCAGCCGCTCGTTCGCTTGTCACATTGACATGCCGCTGTCTCTCTGCCCAGCGGTCATTAATATCGGAACAGCCCCCGAGTCTCCAGAGAACAACCAATAGCGGCGGGGCGGAGAGAAACTCTCGCACCTGATTGGCTAAACAGCAACGTCTGTCAGACAGGAACCGTTGGAGAAATAAAGAGAGACAGAAGAAAAAGGATATGCTGCTTTTAATTTCTGATTGCGTATAGTGTGTTGGGTTGTCTTTTGGGGACATTGTGTATAAAAGTAACAGGGATTAGGCTATGAGAAAGTTTCTACAGTAATTAACTCAAGTTTTGTTAGGCTACAACAAAATAAGGTTAGTTTTTAGTTAGACACACAATTACAATAACGTACAACTGAATTGTTTCACAGACTCTGATGATACGTTTTAAAGGTGCTCCAAGCGATGTCACGTGTTTTTTAGGCCAAAACATTTTTTGTCACATACAGCAAACATCTCCTCACTATCTCCTCACTATCCGCTAGCTGCCTGTCCCCTGAACACGGTAAAAAGCGCGTCTCTGCAGACACCCCAGGCTCCACAAACGGCAACAAAAACAAACTAACTGCTAACTGCACCACGAAACATAACAAACTGTTCCAGCCAATAACCGACAAGAAGGATTTGGGGGTGGGTTTTGGGGGGTTAGTCCGCGGATGAGGAGGAGGGAGGGTCTAGCCTCCGTTTTGTTTGACAATACTTCGAATGTCAACAAGAAGTGATGTCACCCAACATCGCTTAGAGCACCTTTAATGGTAAATCAAGTTTTTCATATTTTTAAGTAGGCTATGTAGCCTACATTTATAACACCATAGGCCTACATTGTATTATTGACGCTTTTCCACTGCATGGTACGGCACGGTTCAGTACGGCACACTTTGGTGCTTTTCCACTGCATGGCACGGCACGGTTCGGTACGGCACGCTTTGGTGCTTTTCCACTGCATTGTACGGTACGGTACGGCTCGGCTCGATACGGCTCACTTGTGGCGCTTTTCCACTGCATGGTACGGTACGGCTCGCTTGGGCTCGCTTTAAATGGTACCACCTTTGTTGAGGTTCGAAGCGTACCGTGCCGATACTAAAATGTGACGTGAAAACACTGCAGATCACTGATTGGTCAGACAGACAGAATCGTCACTACCAGCGTCATTGTATTTGCGAGACATCAAACCTGCTAGATTTAAATAGCCAGTAACAGCCACCGCTGTAGCACCTGTTTTAAAACTACTTGCTTGACTTGCTTGAAGAAAAAAAAACTTCCAAAAAAGAAATGGCTGAATCGTGGTCAGTGGACGAGAAGCGCAGATGTTCCTCTTGTTAGTTGCAGAGGAGCGGATAAACTATAACGATTAGTCATAATCCTACCCACTTTGAAGCAGTACTAACTGAAGTGGAAAAGCAACCGAGCTAAAGCGAACCGAGCCGTGCCGCTCCGCTCCAAGTCGTACCAGTGGAAAAGCAAAGCGAACCGTGCCGCGCCAAGCCGAACCGTACTGAGCCGTACCGAGCGGTACCATGCATGCAGTGGAAAACCACCATATATTACCTTTACAACCAATTTTTAAAAAAACTAGTTAACCTGCTGTGTGAGTGTTTCTAAAACAGCGACTGTGGTGTCTGTAAAATTTATATCTTTCTCTCTTCCGACTGCCGTTATCAATCGCTCTCAATTTTTTTTCCTCTTTCGA
Source organism: Siphateles boraxobius (assembly GCF_051911475.1). Taxonomy (NCBI): domain Eukaryota; kingdom Metazoa; phylum Chordata; class Actinopteri; order Cypriniformes; family Leuciscidae; genus Siphateles; species Siphateles boraxobius. The sequence goes on along the minus strand of NW_027508799.1, from coordinate 31,461,621 downwards.
AAGTTGTGAAATAACTATTGTGGAGTTTTTCTTTTGCTATTTGAGCAAATGGAAACCCCCCAAAAAAGATTTAATGTAGGCTAGTCTCTCATTCACCTCTATCCTTATTTTTCAGGTAAGAGCGGGTGTGGCCATTTGATTTCGGCATGAGTCATTTTGTACCCACCACTTTTTGAAACATTGAGGCACGGATGTATCTAATACAAATAAATAAAACATCTCCAGTTAATTAGCAGAGGATTCATTTAGTTCGCTATTAAATAAGAGATCAAGCTAAAAATGTGTTGTTTTTGAACTCTCGTTGCCGCTGCGATCAGTTACATGGATACAGTGTTCTCTTGCGGCTCGCGCAGTCTTCACTCGGACGCGTCGGCGTAGTGGAGACTCTCTATTCACAAAATAAAATGCACACAAACGTGTCCCTGCTTGATACAGACTGTAAACACTGATGAACATATTCAGTTTTGATGAGAGAAAAAAAACTATACGAGTGCGGATTAGAACCCGTCACCTCTGACACGCTTGGCAAAAGATCTGCCACGTGACCATTTAAGAACTCAAATTTGTGGATCGATGGATTTATTTAGGGCTTGAACAGAGAGGCTGCACAGTTTGACAAGTTTGTACCCATCACTTCTGAAAATGCACCTCCGAATGCATCTCTGTCCCCAGCACATTTCAAACCAAACTGACGCCCGTGGCCATTTGTAATTTTAATGTCTGGCTTCCAGTGTCATTTGCTTCCAATTATTTTTAGTTATGCTGATTTCTATAGCAAACTGGTATTTCTTACCATATTAGTTTAATGTATTGTCTTAATTATAAACACGAACGCACTGGTTTGTAGTGCAAACAGGATATATTCTTCTTGTTATTTTCATAAAGGCTAATAAATCGGAAGCCTCACACATTCACAGATAACACCTTACTTCCTCGTTGAAAAATAAGGTGGACAGAAGTTTTTACCCAAGTATGACTTCTGCTTCTGAGAAACCCGGAAATGTGTAAAAGTGTGTTGGTGTTGGCTACTTTTAATAAGTTAATTTCTGTATTGGCACACAGATTCAGAACATGCAAGTGTCATTCTAGGGTATGTTGTCACAATCAAAACATTTAAACTGCCTAGAACAAGCTTTTTTTATATAATTGAAATCATTCATAAAATGAAAAACATTCAAAAATACCAGACCATTGATTTTTATAATGGTATAAATTTAAAACATTTAAAAGATGTGTCAACTCTCCAAATCACAATGTTGCTGATATACAGTGCAGCATCACTCTTTACTTGTATGTTAAATAATGTCTGTGTTTTTTTAAATATATATTTTATATCATTGCAGATGTGGTGTTGTGGCTTGATCTTAGGACCAGAACTGCCCAACAACCAGTGTTTTTGGGAAGAAAATAATCAAGAAGCAGAAGGTACACTTTCCATGCATCCAATCCTTTCATTGTTCCAGGGACTTTGACAGAAGTACGTCCTCTTTGCTGTGAGCTGACCCTGTTTTCAGGGATGAATTCACTGTGAAGGTGCTTTCCTGACGCCTCTGCCCAGGTCGTCCACAGCTTACCCACCGGACTGCACACACCTTGAGAAAACAGGGATATAACTCATAACACACTCCCGATAGGGTCGGACACTGGTCCATTTTTCCACATCTGGCATCAAGAGACTGCTCTGCCAAGAAAAATGTGCATGTACTACGAAAGCATAAATCTGGGTTTTGGTTGATGTCAGCAAGTACCATGTTTTTCATCAGTCCATGCCCCTGTTTATGAAAAATTCAGAGGAATATTCGGAAGTTGTGAGGTGGTTTCTTCGTGGCATTTCACAGCATCTGTTTTCTGACAAGGACTTGGAGGCAGTGCAGTTTATTGACTGGAGTTCCACAGTTATAAATATTTTTTACAAGAAACTGAGAGAACATGCTCTTGCAGCCTCTTTCAAAGACTTAGAATCTGTAAAGTTTTCTGAAGAGTCTTTAACAAAAGTAATTTTAAAGCTACATTCTGAAACCATAGTATTCTATTATGGCCAATAGGTGTGCTTGCACAGTTGTAAGTATTATTAAATGGTTCTGATTTTAATTTCTGATTAATATATTAATGTCAAATTTATTCAATGCTTGTCAGCAATAAACTGCTTATATCTAGTCCTGCATCACGGATGAGCAAATACATTTTTACTTTGATCAAAAGTCATTTTAAAGCTACACGCATATTGAATCTGAAAACACCATAGATGTGTTTGCACAGTTGTAAGTATTATTGAATGGTTCAGATTTTCATTTCTGATTAATATATTAATGTTATATATTCAGTGCTTTTTATCAATAAATTGCCTGCCACCAGGAAATAATCTATGGAAATCAAAACATGCTTTTTTTATGTTTTTTACTTTGCCACAACTTCATGATCTCAATATGTCATGTCATAAATTCTTTCTTTCTTTCTTTCTTTCTTTCTTTCTTTCTTTCTTTCTTTCTTTCTTTCTTTTGTTTATTTATTTTTTATTTATTCATTTTTCTTTCTTTCTCTTTTCCTTCATTTGTTTGTTCGGTTGTTCTTTCTTTTGTTTGTTCGCTCAGTCTTTTTTGTTTGTTTATTTGTTCTTTCTTTCTTACTTTCATATTTATTTATTTCGTTCATTTGCTCGCTTGTTCTTTCTTTTTTGTTCCTTCTTTCGTTTGTTCATTTGTTTATTCATTTTTGTTTGTTTTCTTTTGTTCTTTCTTTTGATTATTTTGTTCGTTTGTTCTTTTATTCATTGTTGGTTTTTGTTCTTTCCTTTCTTTTTTTGTTTGTTTGTTCTTTTTCTTTTTTCTTTCTTTCTTTTCTTTCTTTCGTTTGTTATTTTGATTTTTCTTTCTTTCATTTCTTAGCTCTTTCAGGTATTTTTTTGATTGTTCTTTCTTTCTGTTACTTTCACATTTATTTTGTTCTTCCTTTAATTCATTCGCAAACTTGATCTTTCTTTCATTTGTTCATTAGTTTATCCATTGTTCGTTTGTTTATTTGTTTCTTTCCTTTCGTTTGTTTGTTTTATTGTTCTTTCTTTCTTTAATTTTTTTGTTTGTTTGTTTATTTGTAGTTGTTTTTTCATTTGTATTTTCATACTTTCTTTCATTTGTTTGAGTGGTCTTTTCTTTCTTTCTTTCTTTCTTTCTTTCTTTCTTTCTTTCTTTCTTTCTTTCTTTCTTTCTTTCTTTCTTTCTTTCTTTCTTTCTTTCTTTCTTTCTTTCTTTCTTTCTTTCTTTTTTACTAGCCAGGTGGCCTGCAAAATTTATTTCAGCTATTAAAGGCTGCATAATTTGTAAGTAAAAGAGTGAGAAAGGGGAGATTTATTAGCCGGTGATTAGAAGCTTGTGTCAGCACACTAGCTGTTTAGTTTATGTATCTCCGAACGCATGTTCAATGCTCTTTAAAAGTCCTTGTTAAAAGCACAAACGTCCTGAGAGGCAACCATTATACACATCCAGTTTTCCTCAGTTTAAAGTCAATATTGTTAGTATTCTTTCCAGCACCTGTGTAACACCATCTTTTCAAGTTTTGCTCTGAATGCTACAAAAGTTGACTGGATAAAAGGATAGATTTCTTTTTTGTTGTACAGAAAAGCGGAGTTAGACTGCAGTTTTAGCCGCAAGATGTTCAAGGGCCTCTCTGAGGAGTTCTTTTGTCTCCCCTGTTTGTTCTGAGTTGTTGTGAGTTCTGAAGTGTAGAAGTTAACCTCTCCCGTCTCAGACGATCATGAGGCCAGGCTCCAGGAGAGGGTGGCCGCATATACCGGAGCTTCTGTTCCAGTGAAATATGACTTCAATGTTGAGAATAGGGTGAAATAAATAAGATACTGAGACAGAAAAGAGCATAGATAAGATAGTGTGACGACTGATCGAGTCCCACATTTTATTGCATAGACTATAAAAGCTCAATAACAGATTCATGACAGGCTTTGGCTGTCCATTGTTGAAAAACTTTTTTTATGCTTGTGTGCAATAGATGCAGAATGATTTTTAAATTGAATCCTGGGATTTCCACCCAGGCCCATAGCTTGAAATTCTGGACCCTTTACTTCTTTTTCAGCCATTTATAAGGAAGAGATACAGTCTGATGGAATGGTGCATGTTGAATTGTCCTTTGAAAAATTGCTGTGTGTAGCTTATGCATGGGCGACCCGAGTTCAAATTCAATATTCAATTTTACGATATTGAATATTACTCAGTAGTTCTCTCATTGCAGTTCTCTTTTGTCCGTTTCTTTATCTCTAGATGTTTTTCCCACATCCTTTTATTAGTAAAAATTGTTCTGGTCTTTACTATTAGCTATGTCCTCTCAGTTCTCTTACATTTCATCTCATTTTGTACAGTATGTTTCTTAGCAGAGGAAACTATAACCATGATCCTGTAGTAAATCCAATGTTAGCTTTATTAAGCTAAAAAGTTATTTTATAATTTATAAGATTTCTAAATATATATTTTTTACTACAGTACGCCTGACAAAATACAGTTAGAAATCAAAATAAATGTTATGTTACCATACTCATTCATTCATTCATTCATTCGTTCATTCATTCATTCATTCATTCATTCAGTAAGTGGTTAGCATTTCAAAAACAAATAGTGTTTTTGAACAAATTAGATAAGTGATTGATTCAGTGACTCACTCATAAAGAAATGCTGATTTTGATGTTTTAAACATGCTAATCTTTATCTCGTAAATTTGACTAAACGATTGAATGTTTGTTGTTTATAAGCCTGTTTGTCTTTCTATAGTCATGAGTGCATGATTCAATGGCAGTTTGAACAATAGAAACTATTATATGTTTTACCCTCTCCAGCTTCAGCACGTATATGTCAGTTTGCTCAATAGATACATGAAAATGGGCATGCATTGTGTATGACACTCAGGTAAGATGTTGAAAACCTGCAGATCAATGCTCTCTCCATTCTCTTTGATGTGTTGGAATAAGCAACATGTTTTTTCAATAGTAGAAAAATGGCTGTAAAGACCATGTCTGAAGTGCACAGACATGGCAATGACCTTCAGATTTGTTTATTACACTTCACCACTGATTGTGCTGGAAAAATGCCACTCAGACTGTCCATTTATGACAAAAACCATTCAAGCTCACCAAAAAAGTAAGAAGGATAACAATAAAACTGTGGAACATGTGTGGGAACATCCCGAAGTTTTTGCATTAATGCAATTGTGAAATGAAAATCTTTATGACTTTGGGACTGTAAGAACAAACGAATTCGGAGATGTGGCAGCATTGTGCCGGCATCTGAAATCTCCCTTGTTACTCTTTTGTTTCATTATATTCCTTTGTGCCACCACAGTGAATGACTGGTGCTGATTATGCAAATGAGCCAGAGGAAAGAAGCATGGGTAATTATCACAGTTGTGGATAGGCTTTGGGGGAAAAAAAACTCCCTCTGCCATAGAGAAACTGTAAGAAAAGAAATACTCACGGCTTTGCAACAGTAACAGCTTTAGAGCTACTGGAAAGCTGTATGTGGTCTCCTTATGTACTGTGTTGGTGGATTCCATCCATATCCTATATTTTCAATAAAAATCCATTCAATCATCTAAAGGGGCCATGGCATGAGAAATCAAATTTGCATTGATCTTTTGACATATAAGAGGTCTATATATAAACAAAGCATTATTGTGGGATCTGTGACATCACATGGGCAAATACATTTGAATTTGACTGCTTCCAGAGCAAGACATTGCTGAATAGTTACACATCATCGTACCATAGGCCCCGCCCACAGGCATTCAGTCACTTAGAGGCTGACATTTGCTTGCATTGGATTTGAGCATTGTGTCGCATCAAAAGTAAATAGAACCCATTATATTCACTGATGCTGTCTACACTTGATACAGTATACAGATGCACATTCAGTTTCTGACATAATCCAACACGCTTGAGTCTGCCAACAACAGGACTACTGGAAGAGAAAAATAAACGTTTGCTTTGATGCGTCCAGTTTAAACAGCTCTTTGGCGTCTCTGTACAGATATCAGAATGATCCTTGTGTCAAAAATAAGTGGATGTTTTTTTTTTGTGACGTCCTAGAATGTGTCGGAGGACTATATGTTGGTTTGGAGCATTTCGTTTTATAAACGAGGCACAGTGTAATGGAGAGTTTGCAATGTTTTCAGAACACTCACGTGCAACACCAAGTGGGTTTTGATACTGTTTCCTATGCAATGACGTTAGCCAATCATAACAGTGGTCATTTACTGGCAAGCCTTAAAGGAGCCGCCCCATAAAAAATGATAATTTTAGACAGAGTGAGGGTTAAAAATAGTTTTCCCTCATATTTTGGTTCAATTCAATAACCAGTTAATTTATTTAAGTTAATGCATTAATAATATAAAAAACAAACTGTTGAATGCATGTCCTTGCTCAAATGTGCATGTGCATTAGCTGGACCAAAAAATAATAATTTGTACTATTGTTGTTATATTTTATTTTAAATATGTAACTTAAATCTAACATTGACAAAGATTCTTTCTACACTCGTTTGAAGTTGTACTGGCATCACTGGAAATAGCCTCTTAGTGAACTGACTCACCTTCAAGGGATGGGAAACAATGCAGGTATCAACACATGCTAATCTATTATACAAAGCAAGTTTAGTGTCTCTGGTGAAACCAGAGTCTCCTGGACCTGGTCCTACTGTGTGCAAACTACTGTAATGAAGGTCAATAAGAAGAGTAGATCACGCTAAACTGCAACCTCATGAAATTGGCTTCTGCCCTCTGTATTTAGCCTTGACTCTTGTGCTGAAGTACTTGGGCTGCACATCTAACCGAACATTGGCTGCCATAAATTGAACAGTTTTTCTGCAGAGTAAAGTTTGATTTAAAAATATCCCCCATTGTTCGTGGAAAACAATAGCTGCAGATTTGCGCCAAGTGACAAGAGACGACGGTGCAGGCCTTCCGAAAAGCACACGTGCGGGTCTCTGTGGAGAACATGCTCACATAAATCATGTCCTGAAAAGCAGCTCCCTCAGGAAAATAAAAGTGCATTTGTCGGGGCAGTCAGCAGAGTTCATAGCTCACGGGCAGACGGCCAGAGTCTTGTGCTGCAGCTCTTGCGACTGATCGCATATCAAATGGGATTATGACATTGTGCGTTCCTCAGCCCTGCATTTTTAATTGAATTACATGCTCCTCTTAATGCAATAATCTCCCAAAGATCCACAGCATAATGTTCAAATCAATGATAATAAAATTAGGCTGTTTCATATTGCGAGTCTTGCGATCTCAGATGTTGGATTACGACAGAGACACCCATGCTTGCATAATGCCATGTTTGTGACACCCACGCTTCACACAGGCGCGGGTAAAACACATTCGAGAGATTGATCTGAATCATTGGCGACTCACAGGGCTGTTAAAACTGTGAACCTCTGGTGTCTGTCCATGTGACATGGTGGTGACTGGTTTTCAGTAAGGGGACTGCGCTGTAGGGAACCTTTTACACGCTGGCAGCCAAATAAAAGGCTGGCCGAGGCTCTTTGCCCATTAACGTCATCCCTGAAAGCAGATTGTGTTGCCACGCAATTATACCACAGTGATTCTCAAACAGCGGGTTTAGTTATCATTAATCCATTAGCTCAGAGATGGAGCCCGATTGGACAGGCACATTTACACAAGCCATAGTGTTGGGAATCGACTTTCTTTTGGCTGCACAGGCCATTGTTTTAATGTGTGAGTTGTTCATTCATTCAAACTTTAATTTTCTATTGTTGTGTACACATTTAATTTTTTCGCTTTTTACTGTACAAAGAGGGAAGGATGTGTGAGATAAAATTTACACTGAATAACAGTGTGTTATTGTGTAAATGTGTTAAAAAAAAGTATGTTGCAGAGGGTTATAAAGCTGCATTAAGTTTTCTCAGTGCAGTTTTTACACAGTAGGGGAGACTAAAGCGAGTTTTCACAAGTGCTGTAGGTTTCCATTTTTTCATCATTTTGTACTACGTAATTGTTTTGCTATTTAAATTTATCTGAGAACTCATTATCCTTCCCTCTATAGTATTTTATTTATTTTTTTCTATTGGTGTAAAAGTCAAAGTGTGTTGAGTGAATTGTTTTTTTAATGGACAATTTCAATGAAAAAAAAAATAAAACTTTAGGATGCATGTCTACAAAAATTGACCTTTCGCAAAAACCCACCCCCTTTAGTTACTGTTGCTATATCCGACAAGCCATGCCACTCTCATGCCTCACATCATGTTCTCACGCAGTGAAAAATACATCGTTGAGCGAAGAGGACAATGACAATACGCTGACCAATTTCAAATTTGTTAATTTTTTAAGGAAATGAAACAATAAATACTGTTTTTTGGCTCTTTAACGTGTCGTGACAGATCGCTTTAGCACCTCGCAAACCGATCATCTCTTCCTTCTAGTTAAATTATAGAATCAGGTTGTTTTAACCCCGAAAAGATGTCAGTACACACTGTTTTCAAGTTCAAGTCCATCGATGTTAATCTACTAACTCTCCTAACTGCCTTGTCGGACAGAATGGCTGATTCGGGGATGGCGGATTATGATTGGTCAGATCACCTGTCAATCAAACTCCCTGCGAAGGGTGAATAAACGTACCAGGAGTGAAAAGTGTGACAACTAGCCCCAGTCTCCCCCATACATTAAATGCATCTAGATGTTGCCATTCAGTTTATATTTGCTATTAAACTAAATAAAATCACATATAAACTGTTATTTTCATTCAAATGAAAGCTATGCTCTATTTGAGTTGAGTTTGACAAACAAATTGAGGAAGTAAATTGTTTTTAGGTCTACGTTTATGAGTAATTTTAAAGCTGATTGGCATCATTTTTGGTCCTATAGTAAATCATTTGTAAATGACCTACAGAATAATATGGAATCAATTTCCAATCATCAATGTAGACTCAAGTGAGCTGAATCACTGTCTGCCGCCTCCATAACAGATGTCCACAGTAATGAAAAAGTATCAGTGACTGGTTGGAGATGATCGTCACAGGCACCGACTTCATTGACAGCCACCCATGCGTCGAGAAAACAGCAGTCATAATGGGAAACCCACAGAAACCAATCTAATTCTCACAGCTTATATTGACGTTAACATGACGTCAACTACTGTATGTAAGCTAATAATAAATAATAATGATAATGAGGAGAAACACTTGGGACTTGATTATTGTGCAAGTTAATAATAGTAAAAAAATCTAATTTAAAAAATGTGCACCAATGCATTGTTCACAGAAAGACCAGGAATCTTTATTAGGAAGTATGGTCTATTTTAATAGCATGTTGTCTTTAAACAAAAAGAGTCTGCTCTCCAACTAAAGATAGTCACAAAACATGCGGCAAGTTTTGCCATTTAATTAATTCGGCCCCTAACAAGTTCCTTAACTTCCATTTAAAAATGTTTTTCAGTCTAGGGAGAACAATGTGTGAATCTGGGAAACAGTGACTGCGGAACGCACTCTTTTCACCGGCCTGACTGTACAAATGGACCTCATTGTCTATGGAGAAATTCGATTTTCTGCCATGCGCCAGCTCTACATAAACTCCTCTCTGGGGTCTGATGCCACCTTGCTCAGGCTTATCAACAGCACTCAGGGTGTGAGATTGAGTTCTGGCGCATATTAAACCATGGTGAGACCAGGGACGAGAATCAGAAATACAGCATAATCCCTCTTGAGATCCTCTTCTCGTTCACCACCCATCTGCCTTCATCTCGTACCGACTCGATCCTCAGTCAGAAAAAAATAAAAACTCATTCCGATGAGCGCTGCCTTTTGAGTGTGTAATTTCCTCCTTTATCTTCTGTTCAGAGCTGGCCCCTAAAATGAAGTCATTATCAAGGTTCCTAGCAAAGCTCAAACATGGTAGGAGAAGACGCCCTTTGTGGATCCCTAAAGAGGCTGGATAAAGGAGCTTCTCAATCAGCTCTTTAGAGCGAGATGGGTAAAACCGCACATGAGCTGAATCCACCTCTTTGCTGCGTTCCTGCTAAGTTGTTGCTAGGCATGTTGGAGAAAATGTGCCACCTTCACACGCTCATTGTGCTGTTATCAGTGGAGATTATGTTCAAAATGGCATGCAAACATACTACTCTTACTATTTTTGTAGTATGCTCGCTGTTGGTAAATTTTTATTTTTTCTGAGTAAAAGACAAAGCATACTCCCATTAAAACCATATCCCATAATGCACTGTGTTTGACCTGACCCTTCGTTTCCTGTGTGACAGATGAATCAGGAAGTAAACTCAGCCACAATCAGTCAACTCTTTTTTTTTTTAATGATCAATTGATCAGATTGCCCAAAGTGAAGACGTTTTAACATATTTCATTTTAATTCATTTAAATTTCTAAATAATATGTGTATCATGCTGTATTTAATGATACAAGCTGTGTTAGAAATCGGCCCTTATACGCTCATTCACTATTCCCTACATTACTCCTAGATACTAATATAGTCTATTTGAAAAAGTGAATGAAAACGAGTGAGTGAATTCGAATACAGGGTGCACCGGAAGGCCTGCCACTTTTGCATAGTTTGTGCTTGTTGTTTAATATTCATTTAAAATTTAGCAAACTGTCAGCATCAGTAGTAATGAAAAGAACGATCTTGAACTCTGTCATGGAAACTAGCATGTATAAACATGAATTAAAAAATGTAATAATCAATCAAAAAGGAATGCATAACTGTATGATATTACGCTCTACCCACATTGGACCAGCGGTTTGGAAAATAGATGGATGAATGATTCAGCTGAGGACGCCATCTACTGACGAGGTGCGGGAATTCATTCGGCGCAACCCTCACAGTGCATTATGGGTATTCTCTAGCCATTGAGAGTCCATCAGTTGTACACTTGTGATTGCAGTGCATTATGGAATAATGGGATCAAGTGCACTTGATAACGTCCACTTTGGTTTCGGATGCCACTACAGATGGCTTTCCCCTCAAATAGTGCTCTATTAAAGGGTATAGGGTGCGATTTCGGCCACAGCCCCGCTTTTCAATTAGTACTGTCACATTACCTCACCACACTTAGAGTGGAATTTAGTTATAATTGGAAAACATTTTTTTTTTTTTATCCAATTTTGTGTGGAGATCTTTTGGAAATCTGATCACATGATTTGAGTCAAGAAAGATGTTTAAAATCACAGATAATGTAAGGTCAAGTTAAGTTTATTGTGGGATACAGTGTGCTCGAGTATTATGAATATATCAGCAAAATGTGCATAGTGTGCACAGTATACTTTCTCTATAGAGATAAAAAATTAAGAAATATTAAATACAGAAAACAAATGTTTCCACTTTACCTGCATGTTGTATGTGCCAGACCACTCAAATCATTGCTATCTGTATCCAGCATTATCTCACCATCCCAGGGCTGTCTTGTACCAGCATGGTAGAAAGATAAGTGATAAATATGTTCACATAGCCTGTTTTCTTCCTCTGGAGAAGAAACCCATTATGGTTACATAGTTCAACAATAGCAGAGTAAGATGCTCTTCAGAGAGACAGCATGAAGTACTGCCTCATTTACCACGACCCAAGAAAGTCACATGATATGTTTCAGCTGTGATAGAGAACAACAGTGTGCGTTGTTGAAGAGATCCACATGTGGCGTCATCTGTGTGGATGGGACAGCGTGAATTTATTTTTTAATAAGCCGGTGATGATGCAGTGGAATCCCATAAGGCTTTACCTCATTTCACAGATAAATAAGACTTTTTCCTGTCAAGTTTGGCGTGGGTGAGTCGGAACAGATAGCCGTGAGGTTGGAGATGGAGATTGAGCATCTGGTTAAGCATTGGAAGGAGAGAAGAAAAGAGGGCTAGCCCAGCATGCAGTGGCATACAGAGCGTAGAGCATTAAGTATCATGCTGATGAGACGCCGTTGGGTTGCTTGTGGATTTGAGGTCGGCAGCAGCCAGCAGGGCCTTCGCACTTACCCATGTTCTCTTGGTGACGTGCATAGCTGGGGATGTGGGATTGCCATGCTTGGGCAAAATTCTGAATTTAACAATTGATCATGAGCTGGAATTTAAATTTGTAGTTGCAGTAATTGCAGTTCTGCATCCTTGGGTCATTTTGACCCAACATACATTTTTTGTGTTTATTGGAGTGGTCCAAGACCTTAGGACTTTTGTCGCACTTGAACCATGAATACACAAAAAAATAAAATAATAATTGACTGGACCTGAGGAGTTTATGTGGTTGTAATAAAAACAGTAACAAATGATTCCCTCGCGGGTCAATTTGACCCGTTAGGAATGAATGGAATTAAAGGAATGTTTCAGTATACGTAAAAACCTAAAAAATAAAATCTCAATTAAAACTAAAAATGTTAAAACTTTACCAAAAACGCCACCAAATTTTATAATAATTACATGTGTGTCTGAATGCATTCTGAAGAAAGAAATTCAAGAACTGACTTGAGGACCTATAGCGAAAGAGCTCATTTGCTTCATATAAGGCTAGAGATCTAGAGGCAAGAGTCATGAAAGATCATGTTATATCATTTATTTTTCTATAGATATAGATGTTGGCAGAGACACCCAAATTGAGCCAATGTGAGATAATTTGAGCTTATTTGAGCTGGTTAAGCATCTATTGGAGAGTTATTTTGAATTTAAGTTGAAATAATGTGTATAAATAGAATATGCATAAATCATATTATTTATTGATCAAATCTAGGAAAAGATAAAATCACCCACAAAAATTGAGATTCTGCTAAAGAATGAAATATGATCTAAATGCACTTACATTGATCTGAAATTTAAAAAGCCTTTGCCAAAGGACATGATTACCAAGAGAAGTAATCATTTCGCATTAAAGTCCAATTACTCAAGCTATTCTCATTTTGCGAGTGTGGCACAAGACATCACCTCTGATGTGTACCGCAGCTGCGCCACTAATATGGCGTGCAAATTTTCAAATGAACTCGAGTACAGTGGGCATCTGGCCCAGATTCACACTGGGATAGTTATCCTGACAGGAATGGGGAAAGAAAATCATTGTTTTCAGATGTGATGATAATTCAATCTGTTTCTCTTTTCCTTCGTTCCCAATCGCAGGCATCCGCGAATCGAGCTGTTGTCCAATCTGTGCCACACAAAGTCTTTGTCATCCCAGAGGCACAGTACATGTTTTCTTCAAAATGTCATTGCTTTTTAACAGCTAAATAACAGTGCTATTGCAATAACATTTTAGTGCTGTCCTACTAATGGATGTTTTTACAAAATGTGTTGCATACCAAAAGCTAATGGTTTTGTTTATGGCTGTACATCGTAGGTCTTTTTTATAGATACAGCACTGTATAGAGAAAGAATAGACCCCCTCCCCCTGCCCCAGATAAACACAGGAAGTAGTCATAGCAGTAATTATGTTAGGACTGAACATGAATTAAATTTCTGGATTGCTCACATCCGGAATACACTGACAATTAACAGTCAATGAAAACGTACGTATGCATAAACAGAACAACCAGTTCCACTTACAGAAAGCCACTCGGGAGAGTTTACACTTTCATTTCTGCAATATTGCTTTCTTCTGTGTTGTTTTTGTGCATTGTTTTACTGAAGCCTGAAATATTCAGTTCATTTGTCTCGCTGGCCCTCTAAATGAAGATTAATGTCATGCTGGGCATCTAATGAGCACCATAACGCAGTTCCCATACCGCTGCAGCAACAAAACGGTAAAATGCACAATTATTGGCTTCGATTTCACCAATTAAGCCCTGGACTTAACATTTAAACTGATAAATTAGTAATTATAAAGGGATGGAGCTCAAAAATATTGCCATTATCAACATTAATATGTGTTTGTGAGAACACAGACTATGTGAAAGATTGAAGATGTCAATCTTGAGTTTTGCTTTGTTTTACATTGCTTGCTTAGGATATTGACATTTTATGAAGATTAACCATTGCACTTTAAAGTAAACGTCACTTTTCATGCCTTGACTTAAAACGGGCACTTAAATTTATACATTTTATCCAAAATGTATAATTCTTACATAATATCTTGGGGACATTTAGTGCTCAGTCTCACAAAGAACAGATTCTCAAAATGCACTTCGTGAAGTTTCCAAATTTGCAATGAAGGGAATATCTGAAGTACGTGTTTTGCATTGGTTAGGGTTTTGTGCCAAATTGCAGATCTGGAATCAAGTGCCAATGGTTGGCAAACAGTTTGATTTTGGGTGACTTTGTTGCTAAATATTATTCTTGGAGATGGGTTACACTAATATGAACATTTTCATCTTCCCATCATATCTGTCTGAAACTATTCAATGTGGTAAACATTTGTTTTCAAAGACTACAGTTCGATTTGTTTTCAGGGAAACACTTTACAATAAGGGTCAGTTTGTTAATTAGACATCAAAACATTAGTTAACTGTTCGGTGTTGGGAGTTGCACATTACAAGTAACGTAATCAGATTACGTTTAAAGTAATGAGTAAAGTAACACATTACTTTTAAATTTGCAACAAAATATCTAAGTTACTTTTTCAAATAATTAACAAGTTACTTTGTTTTTCCATGTATTGACCTTCACTTTACAGACACGAATTTGCAGTTCCTTCAGCCTGAGGCTTATTCATTTCACTTTTGGTGTGAAAGGGCTTTTACATTTCCCCACAAAAAAGTATTAAAAAACAAACAAGCAAGCCCAGCCCTGGAAAGAAAATGAGACGCAATGCATTTCTTTCCATAAAAAGTAACTGGGTAATGCAGTTACTTTTTAGGGAGTAGCGCAATACTGTAACATAATACTTTTAAAAGTAACTTTCCCCAACACTATAACTGTTAATGCATAATTTGTAATGCCGTAATGTTAATCAAAAATATTTGTGTTCCTTCATGTCGATTCAGAATATATTAATATGTTAATATGTACATACTGAAATGTTAAAACAATTTGAACCTTTCCATAAGGTGTTAACAAGTTGTATTTTGTCACAAAATTAAGTGACCAATGTGAAATAGTGATTAAAAAAAACAATTGTATATATATATATATATAATACACTACAATACTTTGGATTGGTATTTTTTCAGAATGACAACTTAAATCCCCAAAGTCTCTGTGACCACACTGCAAATTCTTTGGTAAAAGTCTGAATTAAATGCAAGATGAAATGTGACCAGTCACGGAAACTAGGGACACAAGTCGGTTCTGGGGCATTTTGAGTTATTCATAGATTCTGAGAGTGTAATATCCAAGCTTTCCAACGATGTGTAACATGTGGAAATCTGATAATATTTGGAGAAGTTGTGGCCATTTTAAAGTAGGCACTTAAAAAAGCTCAAAGAGGAGAAAACGAGCTAAAGATTGTGCAGTTCTCACCTGTCTCTGCTGCTGGGGGTGACAATAGGGCTCATTTACATCTCATTTAGATAAGCCATACCCCCTGTAAAGCTCCTCCATGTGCTTTACAGCTTTTTTTACACTTCGAATGAGTGCACTTCTGCCGCACTAGGCGAAAAACAATTGTGCTGCCCCTCTATTTGCAACGTACCAGCAACAACACACAAAGACCAATAATGCCATATAGCCTGCATATAACGCGAAACCAGCAACAACACATAAAGACCAATATGCCATATACATATAACGCAAAACCAGCAACAACACACAAAGACCAATATGCCATATAGCCTGCATATAACGCAAAACCAGCAACAACACACAAAGGCCAATATGCCATATACATACAGTATAACGCAAAACCAGCAACAACACACAAAGACCAATATGCCATATACATATAACGCAAAACCAACAACAACAAACAAAGACCAATAAGCCATAGGCCTACATATAGCGCAAATAGTACGCAACGCTCGTGTGCCCAAAATGTCAACAATATTAAAGTTTATGTAGGAGGCAAATGCCTGCTGGCATTTTTCTTTAAGCAGTCATTTCTGCAATTTTCCAAATAATCACATTTCACCTCCTCAAATTACTGTTGCAAATCTCTTTACACCACTTTCTTATGTGCGTATACACACACAAATGAAATGTCCGCAAGCACATTATATCATCAGCAGGTTCAGCATCTTAAATAACGACTAAAGAGCAAATGAAGCTTAACTTACATTTCAGAAACACGCACGGCAGGCCTTCATCGCAGCAGCAAAGGTCTTAACTGCATCCTCTATTTCGATTCTCCGTCACATATGAAACAGCCAGCCACCGCTGTCAGCGAGCCGAGCCGCCGTATTGAAGCACTGAGGGCGAGCGCGCTGCGCCCATACCTCCGGTTCAGTTTCCCGAGCCCACGAAGTGCGGCGAAAACATTTTCGGTGTAACTGCCAGACGGTTCATCTCGTCTGCGACAATCTTTGCGGCATCCATCTTCATTGAATTTTGATATCAGAGAGAGCTGGCCAGAGCACAGCATAATAAGTAGCCATGTGGTTGACTTGGAGGGCGGGGGCAAAAGCGCCGGGTTATTCAGTATGGAAATACACACAGACAATGACACGCCACGCCCCTACTGCATGCTAGAATCTCCGAAAACAAGCCGATTTCAACCTCAAAATGTAAGCTTTTAAATATACCAATACTGCTATCTCAAACATGGAGAGGCTTCTTCGTGATTTCAATTAACAGATTCTCCAAAAAATTGAAAATCACCAATTTTGAAAAAAAACTCTTCTTTCTCATTTTGCTCGAAAGTTGTGCTGCCGACTTGTGTCCCTGGTTTCTGTGAAGGGTCACAAATGTACTTCAGTGAGCCGCAGTGCATTTGAAGGCTGTCACTTAGATTTGTTGTTGCTAGAATAATAATAGTTCCCCTGTGATTTTGAGCAAATACGGCTATTTGGATGCCCTGTCAGCAAACTCTGTCTCCACCTTTTCATCCAGCAACTATCGCAGGAGTCCCAGGTGCTGACAGCTAGATGAATTCTCCCATCTTGTTAAGCTACAGATAATGTGATTTGGATTGGAGTAATTAAATGCACACAATCGTAATATAAATCGAACATGTTTCCAAAATAATCACTGGTTTTGTGGTTTTAATTATCTTAAAGGTGAGCTTAAGAGTACATTGTCATATGTAATGAGTATCTGTGTAGGCTACAGGGAGGAATGTGCAATTGTGTCATTGGCGTCTGCTGTGATACCGTGTCTTTGATGCCAACTGTAATATTAATATGCATCTATGTGGCTGCTGCAACATCATTATTAACTGTCTCGTCACATTTGGAGTTTGTTTATTATCCCCTTAATGCTGATGTGCCGAGATAAAGATGCTGTGCTTGTGCTAGACCATTAGCCGTACAGTAATAAACTCTCTCAAGCTCTTAGGTCAGAGTGTTCATGCTAGTTGAGGGAAGTGAAATTAAACATTTAAGAAAAGCTGTCAGTGCTAATGGGAATATGTTCCTGTGTGTGTGTTTCTGTGTGTTTCGGAGAAAGGGCTTGTGGGAGCAGAGTTTTTTATTTACTACTCGTGCTCTGACAGGTTAAGTGATTAAATCCATGCCTCATGCTGAGGGACAGCATATCCCTATAGAGAATCTTTTAGACAACTTAGGCCTACATTTCTTCGGGCCGAGGACAGCTCACTTACTGGGTCCCCGTGGTGGAACACATCAATGGCAATCAGCAAACCTGTCTGCGGTTTAAACCTTGACAATAAGCACTTGTCCTGATCCAAACAATCCCCCCTGCTCACCAGGAACAGCTGGACTTAAAGATATAGTAAGAGTATTAAGGTCCCTTTGCTGGCATTTACGGGGATCTTTTATGCACCGTGAAGGAGAAGACGGCCATGTCCGTAGCGTAAAGGAACTGCTAGTATGTTTGATCTATAGTTGCTGAGGAAGGATTTGTGTGCTTAAAGTGCCCATGTAATGCTATTTTAAAAGTTCCTCATTTTGTTTTGGAGGTCTGCTACAATTGGTTTACACTTTAATTTTTTCATAATATACATTGCAGCATCACCTCTTTTCTCAGTGTCTGAAACAGTTAGATAAATGATCTGGTCTTTCTAAACCCCTCCTTTCTGAGAGCCTACTTTGCTCTGAATGGTCAGATGGCCCCGTCTGTTGTGATTGGTCTACAGTGAACATGATTTCACCAAGTACAACATGTTCCTGGATCAACATCTTTGTTGAACCTGGAACAACATTCCAATAAACCAGGGGTAGGGATATGGACTAAATTTCCGGACCGAAATGTTGTACCAGGATCAACAATATAGGTTGATCCAGGAACATGTCTTACTTGGTAAAATCACAGTGACCATGGTCTCTACCACTTACAGCGTGTGTCAGAAACAAAATGTGATTACCATATTTGAATTTCATGTCCGGAAGCTTCCTCAGCACTTGATACACAGTGATACGAACAAAAAAGATGGTGTCGGTTTTACTGTATCAATTTGAGCCCGAGTCCTCATCCTTTGGAAGTGCATGCAAAAAAAACAGCATCTTATTGACATATCGGCAACAAAAACCAAACTATGGAAATTTGTGACAAACATACGTAGGTTTGTCCAGGAAGTAAGACGGTGGACTTAAAAGGAGAAATTCTAAAAAAGTGCATTAACACAATAATTGCATTTTGTTGCATTGCATCCAGCCAATCAGCTTCAAACTTCCTATTTTAGTTATATTCATAATCACAGGCCGTGGACGGCACACTGTCCAGCGTAACCGAGAAATGTGGTACTGGCACTCACTGTATAGCCAAGAGAACCAAATCATCCCAAAATATCTGATGAGTTCTCATTAGAATTATTTCTTTTGCAGTTGCTCTGATGTTTTTTGTGCCATGTAAGGTCTAGGCATAGTTCTCCCCTGTGAATTTGTGAACTGTTTACTCGTCAATGGCATAAAAGTATCAGAACAACTCAAAAACACCTCTGAACTTTAATCGGACTCCTTGGGGACATGGAACACATCTTATGCAGTCTGCATTTTAAAAAGCTTCAATCTAATGAGGAAGGAATTAATTCAGCTGGGATTTTTTATTCTGCCAGGCCACGATTAATCCCATCAGTAAACAAAGCAGAGGTCATCTTGTTTTGGAGAACTACAATTAGACCCTAATCAGCACTAATCAGACAAGCTGCTCGCCAGAATCTCGGCACGTTGTTTTTGCCTTCCAGAGAACTCTCGCTCTTCTTTTCCTCTCCTTTGCTGTTGTGTATTCCCTGCCCTCAGCACTGAGTGTGGCCTCTGCTCTGTGATTTCATGTTCAAGGAGTTAGAAGGAGAAAGAGGGCTAATTACTAACACTGCAGGGTATAGGCGCTCATTAAATAAATAAAGATTAAAGGAGAAGGTGTTCACAGTCCAGAGAGGCTTTAGTCCCAGCTTCATTAGCGGCAAACTTTCTCACAGATTTACCGGCAGAATAAATAGTCATGCATTCCCTAGACTTCCACTGGACAGTTTATTTAAAGGCCTGTGTCCTCATTTGAAAATGTTCACACACTGCAAACATCTGGTAATGTACTTTATCACATTGGAGTAATGTGCTATGCAAGACCTCACCAAATTAGGTTTTTAAAGAATGAATGAATTCATTAATTTATGCATTTAACACAATAGGTGCCCCATTATGCTTTTTCAAATATTACTACCTTTCATGCAGTGTGTAATATAGCTGTTTGTGAAGGTAAAAGGCGTGTAAAGTAATTGTCTCCAAAAAGAAAGAATTGATTCTGGACTGCTGAAACGAGTCGTCAGCAACTCCAGTCTCACTTCCTGTTACATATCTATGTAACAATGTAACACATTTGCATAATGTCCGCCTATGGTCTTAATTGGCTGCCATGAACGTTGTCTACTTTGACCCTCCCTCAGACACTGTATTTGTTGCTGAGGCCTGGAAGTGTTTTTGATGTCGACATGTCGAGAAGATGCTGTGAATCCACTTTGATGCACTTCCAAAGGATGAGGACTCGCTCTGGAATTGATATGGAAAAAAAAAGGCATTTTTCATATCACTGTGTATCAACCGCTGAGGAGGCCTCTGAAACTGAAATCCAGATATGTTAATGTGTGTTTAATCTTTGAACAAACCATTTTTTTAGACTCTTTGAGAATTGAGGTGATGTGCAATGTATATTATGAGAAATAAAAGTGTTTTTTGACCTTTGATGCATGTAAAGATATTGTAGGAGACCCCTTAAACTAAATTACGAACTTTGAAATAGCATAATAGCACTTTAATATTCAATATTACTCAATATAACAAGACTTTGTATGTAAACTTTTCATGCCTGTTAAGAAACTGAATTGCTACACCAATTCAACAATTACTGAAATAAGAAATGCATTAACTAGCCCATTCTCCCATACAAAATGAAAAATAGTGACAGTTTTTGAGCATAATCTCAAATAAGATGTTGTCTACTTCAGCAGAACTGTCTGGCAAAGTTTGAATTCGTTTGTCACTGCTATGTACCGTGGACCTGAGACCGGGGGCAATTGCAACATGTTTTACATGTTTTATCATCTTACACTCTACTACAAAATCTCCTGCCATCTTTTGGTAGAAACTGAATATTATTATATTATTTTTAACTCATAAATAGTTCTCTATTTAAAAAAATGATTTTAAAATAAATAAATGTTAATTTTTTTACTTTTTTTTAATTTTAATGTATTTGTTTAATTTGTTAAATAATTTTTAATTACTTTTGTACAATGTTTTATAACTAAAAAATATATAAGTTTTAAATATTATGTTTAAATATATTAATATCATGTACATTTAAAAGACTCTATTGAGCATGTGGTGAATAATTGTATCACTCTTGTTTGTTACAATTGACCCTTCGCAAAGACCAGCCCCCCTTAGTTACTGTCGCTATGTCCGACAAGCTTCGCCGCTCTCACGCACACACCATGTTCTCACGCAGTGAAAAATACATCGCGGATCAGAGAGGAGACTGACAATACGTTGACAGACAGGACAGACCAGGTTACTTTTCGGTTACTTTTGATGTTAAACATATTAAACAAAGTCTTACTTTTCAAATTTGGTCATTTTTAAAAAGAAATTTAAACAATAAATACCATTTTGTGGCTCTTTAATGTGTCGTGACAGATCGCTGTAGAGCCTCAGTTAAAGCTGCTCGTGAACCGATCATCCCTTCCTTCTAGTTCATTTATAGCATAAAATAAACATGAATGAATATAAGAAGGAATGTTGTTTTAACCGTGGAAAGGCGCCAGTATATTCAGTTTTTCAAGTTCAAATCCTCCCATGTTAATCCACTAACTCTCCTGACTGCTTTGTCGGACAAAATGGCGGATGGCGAAGTATGATTGGTGAGATCACCTGTCAATCAAGCTCCTTGCGAAGGGTCGATTGGCATCGGTGTCACGATTATGTTCTGTTTTGTTCCTGTTATGTCTGTTATATGAGTTGTTGTTAGTTTCCATGGCTACAGATTAGTTAATCTTCGTCGAGCTGTTCCTGTTTAGTTAACTCATTTGCTATGTGTATTTATACTCCCCGTTCTGTTCAGTCCTTTGGCGGTTATTGTTTCATGTAATGTGTTATACTGTCTATTTTGAAGTGTTACCAGTTATTTATATTCCTTCCTCCTCAACAATACGTTACAATCGGCCTCCACTAACCGGCTGTCACGGTTTGGGTTTTGTTCCTTGTTCCTGTTTCATGTATGTCATGTGATCCCTTGTTCAATTCATGTGATCCCTTGTCTGATTTGTCATGTTGTTATTGGTTCATTGTTTAATTGTTCACAGGTGTCCCTTGTCTAGTAATTAGCCTGTGTATTTAAGCCCTCATGTTTGCCCTGTGTTTTGGTCTAGTATTGAATGTTTCTTGTCTGGGTTGCCTGTCGTTGTTCTTGTTTCTGTTTCATGCCTTGCCATGCCTTTGTTTTATGTTTGATTATGTTTTGAAGTAAAGTTGCATTTGGGTTCTCTACCAGCTTGCCTCCAGTGGATTCATTCATTACACCGACCTACAAAAAAGTCTGTAGGAATCTCTGAAAACTCTGAACTTGTTTGGTTAATCAATAATCCAGATGTACTTTATTTATGGTTTGATTTGTTCATTATTCATTTGAACTTTACATCAACTCCGAAAAATGACAGGGTCATTGCAAGGAGCACTCAAAGTTATTTCCTCCAATAAATGCACCAAACATTTTCTCTGAATTCTTCCAAACAGTCTAGAGGACAATGCATCAATGTTTGTGTACCATCAACGATGTTGGCAAACTCCTCCTTTCATTGCTATGCAGTTAAACCTGGCACGCTTTCTGTAAGCATCTCCGCATAAAGGCTGATTTGCGCTTGAGGGGTTTTGCTAGTTTTTGGCAGACCATTGTGTAAAACATTTGGAGGGCAGTCACTTTTGAAGGGGTAATCTTGATGGGACAAGTTCTCACTTATTTTTTATTTTTATTTTTTTATGGAGCAACCAAAAGTTGTGTCTTATTGTCTTTGTCTTAAGTTCCATCTTATTCTCACTTTAAAGCAACACTGTCGTTTTTGTGGTTTTTGCTCTCGGGGTCCCCCTTCAGTTGGGAAACAGTATTGTCTTCTACTACTGTCGTAAAATCTGTCATGGTTACACCAGGCGATACACGTGTGCATTTGTTGACAAGCCGATACACAGCGTGTGAAATGTCTTCATCCCAGGTACATTGGCATATATTTCAGCATGTCATATGAATATATTTTCATGGGTTTTATTTTTTTCAAACTTCAAAAGATCGCGTAGCTCACGTGTACAAGCCAGCGTCATTATAGTAGCCTATTGTCTACTGGTTTACATAACGGATATGCTTATTCAATTCAATGTTTGTGTGGTAATAGCCATATATCGTCAATATTATAATATCAAGCTACAATGAATCTGCAAATTTGAAAATCGATCTGCATTATAGCCTGAGGCAAGACACTTTCATCGGAAAAATAAATAAACAAACATGATTATCAGCCTGCAGACATTAGGATAGTTATCCTGAAAGATTATTCATTATAACCATCGTAAACTAGCATGTTAATGTAGCTACCAGATTGATAATTCGCTACTCTACTAGCATTACTTGATTCATGAAGATAAATGGAGGACCAGATAGATTCTGTAACATGGCCAGGCCATGTTATTCAGCCTTTTACATTTCGCGCGGTAGTCAGCTCCCTGATTTATTTACAAATTTATAAACACTTTATAGATGACTGACTGCTGCGCTTGTGACAGGGTGCATGTTACTGAAAGAACGAGCAGAGAGAGAGAGAGCCAGTCGCTCACGCGCACACACTCTCACCGTCTGCTTCAAACTGTGTTGCTCGCCCTCCAATAGTGATCCTCGTCCGGTCTTTTAATTTGTCACTCTCCCTTTTTCTTCTTTTAGTCTCCTCTGACAAAACCTTTGCCTTCTTACTTTTAGTTGTTGCTTCGGTCATGACAACAACATACAGACGGGTATCAAACGCTAGTTGGGCTCTCACGTCAGAATTTGAGGAAGTTGGGGTGGTGGGGGAAGTGACGTATGCAGTAAAGCAGTCTTTTGTAGTTTTTTTTGTGCTCGGGTTACTACCCGAAACCCGAAGTTGCATAGTGCCAGTAAAAGCGATACAGACACTGTCAGGCTACGGCAGACGTGTCATTCAACCTATTGTAAGTCGATGTACCATCTCAAAGGTCTTGGAAATATATAATGAAGGTTGTAAAACGACTTAGTGTTGCTTTAATTTTCGTCTTTTGGTCAGAAAGACACAGTAAATGCTTTAAAGAATAAATAGGTTAAGACTGTTTAGTCTCCCTAAGGACTATATAGTCCCCCTGTCCCGTCCCCCGTCCCCCCCCCAACGGCTAACTGTGGATCCAATTATCATCCACTTTAGCTATTTGAGGAACTGCTGCAGTGGATTTTGAATTGAGTCCTTAGGGAGACTATACTGCTCAGATGGGGGAAGAAGAGAATTTGTTCATCCTCCCGTAATTGAGACATGATTTAATATAGCACAAGGAGGTCTATAATACCTGAAGAAAGCTATCCGTTAGCATTCCCATTCATCTCTATGGCAGATTCTTGACTTGCACAGGATTTCACGAAAGTACATGCTTTGAAACGTACAGTACTATATTTTTGCTCATGGATGCTCTGTCTTTGTTGCCAGGATGTTTTGAGCCATGTGACTTTCAGACACTTATGACATTCATCAGCAGTGATACTCAACTGGACCATGTCTTTTAGTGACTCTAGAGGATTTCTAGAGAAGCTTCCTTGCAAGAAGGTTATTCTCAACAAAAACAAATTATTTTGGCAACCCCAACACACAGTGTATTCAAGGTGGACATTTACAGATGTTTTCACTGAAAATCAAAGTCATATTTTTGGTCTTGCTACTAGTATGCGCAACAAGTTAAGCTAATAGAACATGGTATGTTGTGACTACACTGCCCTACAAATGAAACTGAAAAAAGCAAACATTGAAACTGAGTGGCTTTTTCACTCTCTGTTTTGAAATTTGTGACTTTTTTTTGTTCTGTGAAGTTATTGTATTTTTCTTTTGCATGGTAGTTTCTTGATTGAACTATATGTTTCTCAATTTAACTGCATTCCAATCGAAACATTCATCTAGACTGAGATTACTAAAATAACTGAAAACTATCTAGACCTTCTACAATGACCTAGATAAAAAATCTCATACATTCTTTATCATATTTACCATTTTTTGAACAAGTCTCACTTTAAGGCGCCACTGTGTTACAGTTACATTAATTATTCACTACCTTTACAATATTAATGTATTTGGCATTTTCTTGCTTTTAAGATTCTGGGTAAATGATTCTGGGATGGTTTGCATATTTATTTCATATGCAGTCCTAATGTAATCTGTAATCTTTTGAACAGGTATGTGAGCACACACCGGGTTTGTACAAACACTCATCCATCATACTTTTTATTAATATTATTATTCATAGATGTGACTGTGTATTTGAAAATCTGTTATAACCTTGATCTTGGTGCACAGATGAGATTATTCCTTGGAAAAGGCATCGGGAAAAGGGATTTAAACTTTGCACGCAACTAAGCATCTGCGTTTTCCCCTCCATGTTGTAAAAGCCAATTTGGAATCACAAATATTTAATATATAATGCGCAGATTAAATCAAACTTATGCCACATGTGACTCGGTGGAAAACACTGAGCCATGATTCAGCCTGACAGCATTACAAGAAAGCCAATGCGAATAGAATGTTAACTTATAAAATCCTTTTTTATCGTTATTCACCGCGGCCCTTCAATTTATCATAATTCGGAGCAAAGCACATGAGTGATTCCCTGGTGCAAACGGCCTTCCTTCCATGAGGTGTAAAAATAGATTGAAATGGAAATCATCTGGATGACATGGATCAATTTTGAAATCTGCTGTTCTGATGGTGGCAGAGAGGAAGGAGGAAGGTGAGGAGGAAGAAGGGTCATGCGAGGTGCTTTTTATCTTCCATCTGAGGAAAAGCATAAAACAAAAAAGAAAGAGAAAGGATTTGTGTTCGCTGCAGTGTGACATAGGACATTTTTGTGGATTGACAGTTTATTTTAGAGGCCATTGACTTTACATACAGCTGGAAAATGAAATATAGAGCTTTTAGTGAAAGCCCTGGAGGGCCGTTGCTCAGAATCACCTTATCTCAGCCTGTATAATGTCAGACAGGAGACTCGGGTATTTTTCTCAAAGCGTGGTGATTAACTTTACTGTTGTGACAGGTTGGATGGATGAGTTTACATACTGTAGTTTGAATGCAAACAGGGACATTTTTGGGTGAACTATCCCTTTAAGTTCCCAACATACTCACTGCAAAGTTATTTTTGTTCTTCACTTAGGGGTAAAAAGAAGTTTGAACTACTAGCCTATACTGTTAGCCAACATCCAGGCATCCGTACATGTCTACGTGTGTAATTGTCTAAATATGCAAATGTGTGCGGCATGGTTTCTTTTCAATAACAAAATAAACATATAACAAAAAACTTTCCAGGAAAGTGATTGCTTTTGAACTTTCCAAGCAAACTTCATTTTGGGCTCATTCTGTTCGAAATTACATAACAGCAGTTCGTTCTTAGATTTCGTTCAAAGCGTATTGGGGCCTTTAAGTTAGTCTGAGCAAAGTGGAGAACATCTGCCCCCAGTTTCACAGACAAGGCTGAAGGCTAGTCCCAAAATAAAATGCATGTTTGAGCTGTTTTAACTAAAAGCAACTTCCACTGACATATCTAAAAAATATGTCAGTGCCATTGTTTTGTTTCAAGATGCACACCAGTAATATTTTTTTTTCCAAGGCATGTCTATAAAAACTACTTAAATATCCTAATTGAACTAAGGCCTAAGTCTGGCTTAATCTAAGCCTGGTCTGTGAAACCAGGCCCTAGTGGTCTTACAAAGTATCTCATCCTAAGATGAGATAGTATCTCATCCTTTTTTTAGTATCTCATCCTAAGACAAACTAGACTTTTAAACCACACTTTATATTCCGTATAAATCAACAGTTTTCTACATTTTTATATAGGCTTGACTTTGAAATGTGGCATTACACTTTGACAATAGGCTTGTCCTTGGAATTTGGCGTTTGCTCATTGCATTGTATTCATTCTCTTCTTTATGGTCTAAAGAGTTGTCCTCTTCTTGAAAGGGTTGAGTATTGCAATCGCAGTGTCAGACTGGAGAAATGTAGACTCTTGTGTCATAATGCAAACAGGTCTGCGCTACATAAAAATAGATTTTCAGTTTGTCTGATTACCTGCAGCCCTCAGAATGTTCATGTTTCCCATTAGCTCTGGTAGAATCAATTGTTTCTCACACGGCCAGCGGTGCTTAAGTAACACAGAGCTAATCAGGACTGGGCTGTTCCTCTGAGTCAGCAGAGCCACCGCCATCAAGTTTTTCTCTGTTGATATAAACCTCAACTTTCATTAGTCGCTGTCATTATTTCCTCTGCTCTGACAGATGGTATTGTGGGATATCGGTTTTTATGGCAGGTCATCTTTCATATCCCATTTCCTTCGCCATTTGAAGAGAAGTTCACAGTCAGATTAATTTTGTGTTTGAATATTGATTTTCTTTTCTTCCTTCCTTTTCCGAAGAAAGCCTCTTAATGTCCTTTCTCTTGGCAGTAATTTTGACACTCTACTAGTTGTCTGCTTGATTAAAAGTGTTCTTGAAGTGGAAAAAAGAAGTAGAACATTACATAAAATATTTTCATTTTCATGAGCTTGTGTTCCTTTGAAATGCTAGTCCTCCAGCCAGGGATCTTATAAGTCCCGTGTCTTTGTCCGTGTGTAAGAGTCCTGATGGCTGGAGGATTAAAGGTATTGTCTCATATTGTCAGTCATGGTGACCAGAGACACATACCAATGATACATGATCCAATAATACATATACCTATGATACATGATCTCTCTGGAAACAGCACACATGCTCATAATGGAGGGACATATAGAGATCTGTACTAACGTCCTCAAAATATATATACACTATAGTCTACCATTTTATTGATTGATTGATTGATTGATTGATTGATTGATTGATTGATTGATAGATCTATCAGCAGCTGTCTTTATTAGGAAAGTTATTTTTCTCAAAAACTAGTTTTCCTTTTTATGTTATTTTTTTCCACCACTCTAAATAAATTGAGAAATTATTCATAATAGCACCAGATCTTCAGCATTGCCAGTTTGTTGTGCGGCACTGTTTTCAAAAAATGTCAGCCGAATCAGTAATGAAGAAGAAAATAAATAAACAAGCTGGGTAGAACAATATATCCCTGGTCCCACTGGACTGTTCTCAGTACCTTTCAAGGCTGAATGAGTCCAGAAGACTCTCTGTGGACAGTAGGGGAATAAGAGATTTGGACATTCTCAGGCATCGGCCTAACGGTGCGTGAAAGCAGGGGGTCTCAGCAGTTCTGTATCCCAGCCAAAGGAGCGATGTTGATCCGAAAGGCACTGGAAATGGGTGAGGAAGTTGCCAGACCGTCTGCCAAGAGCCATGGCCTGGGATCAGGGCCTTCACATCGCTGAGTGGAACAGCAGGGCATTTGCTGGCATAACAACCCCTTTTCAAAGCCTGTCGTGGATACATGGGGGTACATTGGACAACGGCATCTGCCAAATAAGGTCATGGTAGGGACGTTCTCTTTTTTCCAGACACAGGGCCAGGAATGACGGTGTACGAGAGTTCTTTTCTAATGCCTGAAACTCCGGACCTGTGCGTACAGTGAGTGGACGGCTTGACAGGAATGTCAGGAACGAGAGCCGAGGGAAAGGATGTCATGCCTGGGCTGTCGGGGAGATTAAGCAGCCGACGAGGCGAGTTTTGGGTGTTTACTGTGACAGAAGGGAATCTGAAAAAAGAACAGCCTGAAGGATTCTCTTCTGAGACCCTTTTTGCGCCCGCAGATACACGAGACATAGCAACCCAGGAGTTAGTCCACACTGCTGGCCCAGGATAAACCTATTAAAGGGTCCAGTGTAATTGATGCCAGTGACTACATCTATTTACCAAGGTTGACTAATGACTGAGTAAACAGTTTAATTTTAGACTACTATGTACATTTAAATATGTGGTGTAGCGGTTACGGTTCTAGGCTTGTAGCCAGAAGGTTTGCTCTGGTTTTGTGGTGATAAATATGACAGGGCCATAACCAACATTGAAACAATATTCATATTCATAAAAATGGTTTATCAAGATGTTTAGTGGACAGTTTGTACACATTCAGCAGATGGTTTTATCCAAATTACTTACAGTGCATTTGCAGTAAGTTACACATTACTTTTCAAAATGTTGAGGTCGATGCGATTTTTTTAAATGTTTTTGAAAGTAAGTATCTTACGCCCACTAAAGCTGCATTTATTCAATCAAAAATAGAGTAAACACAGTAATATTGTGAAATATTAGTACAGTTTGAAATAACTGTTTTCTATTTTAATATCTTTTTATACATAATTTATTTCTGTGATGGCAAAGTGAATTTTCAGTATCATTTCTCCAGTCTTCACTGTCACATGGTCCTTCAGAAATCATTCTAGTATGATGATTTGCTGCTCAAGATTTTTTTTATATTATTATTGGTTGAGAACTGTTGTACTGCTTTAAAAAATCCTACTGACCTCAAGCTTTTGATTAGTGTATGTGTGCACAAATTCTAACAAAATATAGCACTTTTTAAATTATCCAATCTATTTCATTGTGAACATTTTAATGGTTCATTCTTCCCCTCACCAGTTTGTGTTTTTGATTTCATTTTTCATATCTATTGTGTGCCAGAGGTAAATTTTCCAAGCTGGCCATTACCACAGATCTACAAAATAACAAGCACTTTACTAAAAATCAGTAAGTATTGTTTCATCTACAAACCACTGTGCGAAACTGTGTCAGAATCATTTTGTATGCCGCAGGATCCGCCTTCCCCATTGTAACTCTGTCCATCACATGCCAATCATTGAGATTGTGGTCTCATTCACCCTGTTTTAAAACCACTTTATAATCACATA
Source organism: Siphateles boraxobius (assembly GCF_051911475.1). Classification (NCBI taxonomy): domain Eukaryota; kingdom Metazoa; phylum Chordata; class Actinopteri; order Cypriniformes; family Leuciscidae; genus Siphateles; species Siphateles boraxobius. The sequence continues at coordinate 31,432,094 of NW_027508799.1, read as the reverse complement.
CTGAAGAATCTGTCGTCTTGGCAAAGATAGGAGTAATTTGTATTATTCAAATGCTCTATAGAGGGTAAATATATTCAGTTAGTGTTGTGTTCAAAGGTTTATTTTTCATGCCTAGGAATAAAACGCTAGGTTTGTTTTGCTCATTCATTTCTGAGTGGGTCTTTACATTAGTATTGCTCAAAGATCCTGCGTCTGCGCCAAGGTCAGTCTTTGACTATGATTCTACTCTTTCTGCGTTCTGAGGCGCTGGGGATTCAGCAAAGGCTAATTGTTGACTGAGTGGGCAGTTTATGAAGCATTTTCATGACAGAATGTCAATAAGGATGCGGGCAATGTGCATGTTGATGTTGTTGTGTGTGTGTTTTTTTAATTGGCTCCTCCAGTGAAGTGTTTTTGGAGAGACTGCCAAACCTAAAATAATTAATTAGATGGAAAAAAAAACATAATAGAAATAATATAACAGAAACAAATTCGTTCCTGCCTCCACTCAATCACAGGAGCTCTGACTACCTGATCCAATCGGTCACCTGTAGTAAACGCTACACAAAGGCAAGTGGAAATATTGGTCTAATTCAAACATATGTGTTTGAAACTGATTAAGAAGAAGAAGCAGAAGAGCGAATTGCTTAAAAGTTAATGTGTCAGAATGATAATGCGCTTTACGTATCGCTCTCTACAGCGTTGGGCATGTAAGGGTAATTAATATGTGATATTATATGTGATGTAATAATGTGTTGCTAATGTTACACAAAGCATGTTCCCGTTCACCATCTCTGAGTCAAACTGCAGCCTTCTAAAAATCAGCATCATTAGAAACGCTTTGAACATCATAAAAAGTTAGTGGAGAAAAGCCCCGCCCACATGTCGACGGGATTGGCTACATGAGTGTGACAGTAGGAAACGGGTGGTTTAAGAACATGTTTTTGAGACTGTGTTTGGTGTTTGTGTTTGTTGACTGGTGAATTTGCTCATTGTTAGTCGTGAAGCTCATTAAAAACATCATATAGAAACAACATTAAAAACTTGATTTTCACTTTAAATATAAGTGGACCCACTTTAAATTAAGTGTCTTTTACTGCTATGTACTATGTAATTATAACACTGTTGACCCTTCTTTTACACCTTAACCCATATAATTTGATTATCATCGTGCTAATAAGTTATGAACACTGTCAGACATGTATATAAATAGAAATGTTAGTCAATAATTTATTTCAAATATCCTAAACCCATTCTGGCATTTTCAAAACACTTTCATCATGCTCTTTTAGCCAATAGCTTACTGTAGTTGGTTTAGTAGGTATCTGAGGCATTTTTTTTTAAATGCCTTTAAATGTTAACAAATGTGGTTGTTGTATAATATTGCCATAGCATTGCTAATCTCCACCTCTCACTGCAGTTTCTCAACTGCACGAGATAGGGGAAATCAAAGTGTGAGGAGGGAGATGCTGATCACAGACATACATTTTCAACAGATAATCAGTGAGTGAAGCCCCTTGGGAAAGCGCTGAACTGAAACTAATCACGTGTCAGCTTTGGACAGCTTTAGTTCGCTTTCTTTATGGAGATATTGCAATGGGGAAGTACGCAAATTATTTAATTTCTTCCATGCACTAATTTTTCCTGTGCAACTAAACTGTAAGCAGGGTTATTATATTTAAATGAACTACAAACCGAAAATAAAACGATACAAAAAAATTGTTACTTGAAAAAAAATGAATGTTAACTGAAATAAAATATAATATTAAATAAATTTTTATTATTTTATTTTGGCTAGTAGCCAAGGTACCATTTCTCATCTTAATTTATTTTAACTTACTACTGTACTAAAATAACTTAAACTAAATAAAAAAATAATAAAAACTATATAGACATTTTAAAAAAAAACTATTTACTGAAACTTTAACTAAAAGTGAAATCTGAAAATATAACAATTAAAACTTCCATTCTTCCATGTTTTGGTCTTTCCCTGATTCACTTTGTGTTTATATTTTAAACCTGTCGTGAACGTTTTCGCAGGAAATTGTATAACTCTTATATACGATACTCGCCTGTGCATGTCTCTCGTCATATCCGTAATAGAGAAAGGTTTCTCCGGCTACTTTGACGTGTGTCTGGTGTGAGAGTGGCAGAGGTTAGTGAGAAAAGTTGACATGGAGCTGCTGAATCTCGAACCTCTGAATGCCACATGTCGCTCTCTAACAGAGTTCATTGTAAAGCGTTATCTATAGAGCTCGGGCGTAGACGTCATGGAACGGTGCATTGTGGGTAACGGCGGCCATTTTAGAGGTCACGCATAGTCCGGTTTGGAATAAGGTAATAGCGTAACCGGCCGATCTCCGAGTTTATCGATTTCAAAACGATTGTATTGCTCCAGAATGAACAGAACGGTGTCCATGGCAATGCTCTGTTTTTCATGGCAATGGTGTGTTATACTTAGCAGTGGTCTGTCAAGAAATAGCAGACCGCATTCAATATTAGTATTCAACCAAGCCATGTAATAATAAAAATTAAACTACAGAGCTCCAGCAATAGAATAATATGTAAGCTATTAGTAATAATAAAGCATTTTAACATTTAAGCTACAGAGCTACAGCTTCAGCAACAGAATGCCATTTAAGGTCCAGTACAGAGGACACTATAGCTAGAAATTACCACTGCATTTGTGTGTCTATAGGCTGATGCTTTCTAGAAGTGTAAGGTACAAATTATGCCATAGCTTGTCAGTATTACACTAACCTAGTCTATCCACCAAAATCTAGATGAATAAACGAGATGACATTGCTAATGAGAATTGATATGCTGATTTGGCTAACAGCAGCTACATCAGTATAACAGCTTGCTCCCAAAAAACAGCAATGTACTTACTGCTCTAACGTTAATATGAACAGCAGAACTTTAGGCAACTGCTAAATGAATACATTCACTGTAAATGTAGCTAGCTAGTTAACTCTGGCAGCTGAAAATCTATTGACCATGTGATAAAAATATCAGTTATCGTTAGCCGTTAGCGCTAACGGAGTTGACTACAAAGCAAAGCAAAAAGACCACCACTTATATGATTTATGAGGCGTTTGCCCTGTCGATCGTGAGACCGATTACAGCAGTACACAATACAGCAATACTGAACCATTTTCCTAAAAATAACCTAAATTAAACCTTATTTTATCTAATGACCATCGTAATTACGTACTGCCTACTATATAGCACATCTACTTCCGTACCGTGATTCCCACAATGCATAGCGACCTGACGAAACGATCCCAGGCTCTATTGTGAAGGGTCATTTCATTATGGTTGTTGTAGCACTTTGCTTGAATGCACTTTGCTTCAAGGAAGTACAGTATAGTGTGTATTAATGGGTACAGCTTCAGTAACATCTTCAGCTTGAGATCCTTTCCATCTAAACTGGTTATCTTTTAAGCCGAGTAGTGAACATTTTATGAGCAGTAGGATAACCATATTCATTTGCAGTCATACAGAGCCGAAGCACAACCAAAACAATGTTCTTCCACATTTTTTTTTTTACTGCTACAGGGCTTACATGGTGTATAAAAACTATAATAGTATTTCAACTATATTAAAATAACACTGACTGTATGCCAAAACTTTATTGTCCTTCATCCGTGCTAGTGTGATGTGCACAACTATTGAACCTGGGAGAGTAGATTCTCTTTGTGTGATATGAAAAATGAAAACGAGTCCGACCTAGTGGTGCGTCGTTCCTGTTCTGTCACCTCGCCGAATTGAAAGCCATTCAGCTATATTACGTGCCATAATTCAATACCCTGCTAATGCAATGTTTCTTCTCTTTATAAATCTGCTGGTACATTTTCCCACCTGAATATAAAGGCATTATTCTTCAGTCAATGTGTAGCCGCTGCTATGGGTGTGTATTTGATTGGGATTTGTGGCATGGAGCTCACTGCCAAGTAATAACATTACTGTTTTTGCTGCTGCATTAATCTGATAGCGTGTGGTGTCCATCATTCTAATCGGAGAAAATGACTTCCTTTCCATCTTCTGTTACTTCGTTTTTTTTCTTACTCCATATGTTTTATTCATCGTATACAGTCAATTACATATCATGTTTGTGTTTGCCTTGTTTTCTATGTGAACTGAACTAAACACCTTGAAAAGCGTCTAGCTTTGTTGCAAGAGTTATCACAGTTAAATGTTATTGCATTGTTTTAATCTGTAGCCTAACTAACTTAATTAAGTCTAGTACACTCAGGAGGGCTTTTAGAAAATGATGTGGGCTCAGGATATCAGTATCACACTGTTCTTGGAAGCACAGAATCATCCCAATCAGTTGCAAACATGCTTTTCCATTAGAACTGTTTCCCCAGACGCTCACCTCTGAGCCACAGGGAAGACTCTTGTGTCTATGGTAACTGCTGGTGAACAGGAAATGATGTCATCGATGATGAAGAGTAAAAATCTCTCTGTATACTGACAATGGCTGCAACCGAAATCGCATATACTATATAGCAGGCGAAGAACAGTATGTGACAATTGTGGCAAAAAGTACCTTGATTTTTTCATACGACGTAGTGTGCATACGATGGACACTTTACTGTCCCATGAGGCCATGGGAGAGGATTTTTAAACGGCTGTGGAGCGACACAACTGCATCCAGATTACATTCATACTACACACGTTCATAATATATAGAACATATTTAGCAGTTGTGAAGAAATGACTCATTCAAAATATGTACCTACTCAAGAGCGATTCTGAATGCAGCCAATCCAACTGTTGCCATTATATTTTCCAGTTTATCACAAGTGGTAACACAACAGTCACAAATGTCCATACTGTATGCATTAGCAGTGTTTTAATACTTCACTGCCTTAAGTGACAGAGAGTGTAGAAAGATTTTATAATATTCCTCTCATATGCTGTAGTACCACTTTTTATGATTGATTGACTTTGAGTGATGTGCTTGAGAAAGAGAGATCACAAACACTCCACACTTAATGCATTATTCAGATTGTGAAGGAAGTGACAGTTGTCTCTTTTCTCTGCACGCAGGACGGATCAAGGCAAGCTGTGGTGTTCGTCGAGATTTACATTGTTCAGGTAATTAAAACATAATGTGCTACTTTTGATTAAAACATGATTTCTCTCAGTTGTGTACAAGAGGAAATGCAGTCAGAATGTCATCATAAAAGAGTGTTTACAAAATAACCAGCAAATATACAGTGATTAATCAAGAGATGAAGGCAACAAAAATGTTAAGTGACTAAATGCATTTCATACATGCCTTAATAAGAATGTATTCGAAATGCAGTTATATAAGATGATAATGAAGCTATTAATGCACTGAAGCTACAGTGAATTTTAAGCATGAAAAAGATGAATTTTTATATGCATATGTATTAAACAGTCTTGAAATGTTGGTTAATGTATAAAGAAGTGATGGTTATGGAGGCTACGATTATGGTGACTAAAAAATGTTAGTGGTGTGTGTCATGCTAAAGTCGCTGCTACGATTCTAGGGTGCTGTGAGTGGTTGCGTTTTCACCATGTTGCTAAGTGTTTACTAGGTTGTTCTGGGTGGTTGCTAGTGGTTTTCCAATTGGCCCATGTCAAACGTGCTTGTCCTCAATAATTTGCATTTATTTATTTATTTTACTTTATAGTCATATTGTGTATCAAAACCAAGTGTGGAAGCACCCTTACATTGATTACATAATAGTTTCACATTTAGCAGTTATTTCAATTTTGTCCATGTGATAAAGTATTTTTACAAGCCGTTTTATTCATAAAATTTGAATTAAAACTAAATGAATTGATTAAAACTAAATCCACAGTATTATGATGAAAACCCATAAAAACTGTATATGAAGTGCCTGTATGTTCGGTATATAACTTTTTCTTTTTGTATCTAGACTTGTTTGACCACCTTAAACATGATAGCAATGCGCTAAAAAACACCCAGAACATCTTGTTTAATTTAAGGTTAAATTCTGATATGTGGATAATATTGGTAGATTAACAATCCTTCAGGATATATAAATTGTTATACATATATTGTAATACATATATGCCGTATAAATCAGGCTACATATGAGATGCAAAAAACAAGGAACCATGAAAACCTGAAGTGGAAATGAAAAGGTTTTCTTGAGTATTCTGCCAAGATCCTAATTGAACGGCATGTCCCTTTGAACTAAAATGTGCGTTTAGCCTTGAGTTTCTCAGTTCAGTGCACGGCTTTCATCAAAAGAGCTCGTAGGCGTTCTCCATTGACTGCGGTGAACAATCGAGCAGGACAAATGCAGCGGTGCTGTCATGTAAAACAGGTTTATGAAACATAGATGTGATGACTTTGAAAGCGGGGCTCTCTGAAAAGGCTTCTCTTGTCTATGCAGTCATGATTCACTCTAACCGGGGCCCTCCAGGGGCCACTTTCTTAATCTCCTTACAAAACATTGTTAAGTGTTAAAGGACAAAATGTGGCTGTGGGAAAGATTTCCGGCCATTCATTCTGGGTTCAACAGCCTTAAATGCCATTTAGACGTTTTATTGTACATTTCATGAAAGGTCGACATTGCTCATTGGGCAGAGAAAGCGTGCTGCTCCGTACATTTGCCCTCCCATGAGATGTCGTCCCGGGGGAATGACTGTTACTGCAGTGCTTCAGTGACACTCGTATCTGCACTGGAACAGCACACTGAAATGTGTCTCCTGTTTTGATAAATGAGGCCTGCAAACACTCTGTGAATAAACAGGGTAAGTCATTTTCACAATGCAAGTAATTGCCTTTTTCTGTTCCTTTTGCCATTAAACTATGATGGTAAATGATTTTATCATTGTCATTCTAAAATGTGTTACCATTTACATCAATTTAGGTGAGCCTTGGGATGCTGGGAGTTAGCAGGATGTCGTCTTTATTTCCCAAAGGATTAGAGAGAACACACACCTTACAGGCAATTCGGTTCTAACCAGGGATATAGGTAAGATGTCGTTTTTGCTTTGTTCGTATGTACATATAAAACATTAAAATAATTTATTAATAAATGTATTTATATACAATACAGAAATAATAAAATAAAAAGGACTTATTTATTGAATGTTTATTTTTATATTTTACTTTATGTATTTATATTTAATATTTAAAAAAATTAATTTCTTTTTTCTTTTCGCGTACTTTTCTTTTGGTTAATAGGGTGGAAGACACTTGTACAGTAGAATAATATAGTGTGGGAATTGTATTTATAATTTAGAGGGTTTTTTTCTTTTGGCACCTGTATTTTATTTTATTATATATATATAATACTTGGCACTCAATATAATACCTGGCACTCAATACTTGGTCGGGAATCCTTTTGCAGAAATGACTGCTTCAATGCGGCGTGGCATGGAGGCAATCAGTCTGTGGCACTGCTGAGGTGTTATGGAGGCCCAGGATGCTTCGATTGCGGCCCTTAAGCTCATCCAGAGTGTTGGGTCTTGCGTCTCTCAACTTTCTCTTCTCAATATCCCACAGATTCTCTATGGGGTTCAGGTCAGGAGAGTTGGCAGGCCAATTGAGCACAGTAATACCATGGTCAGTAAACCATTTACCAGTGGTTTTGGCACTGTGAGCAGGTGCCAGGTCGTGCTGAAAAATGAAATCTTCATCTCCATAAAGCTTTTCAGCAGATGGAAGCATCAAGTGCTCCAAAATCTCCTGATAGCTAGCTGCATTGACCCTGCCCTTGATAAAACACAGTGGACCAACACCAGCAGCTGACATGGCACCCCAGACCATCACTGACTGTGGGTACTTGACACTGGACTTCAGGCATTTTGGCATTTCCTCCTCCCCAGTCTTCCTCCAGAATCTGGCACCTTGATTTCCGAATGACGTGCAAAACTGAGCAACAGTCCAGTGCTGCTTCTCTGTAGCCCAGGTCAGGCGCTTCTGCTGCTGTTTCTGGTTCAAAAGTGGCTTGACCTGGGGAATGCGGCACCTGTAGCCCATTTCCTGCACACGCCTGTGCACAGTGGCTCTGGATGTTTCTACTCCAGACTCAGTCCACTGCTTCCGCAGGTCCCCCAAGGTCTGGAATCGGTCCTTCTCCACAATCTTCCTCAGGGTCCGGTCACCTCTTCTCGTTGTGCAGCGTTTTTTGCCACACTTTTTCCTTCCCACATACTTCCCACTGAGGTGCCTTGATACAGCACTCTGGGAACAGCCTATTTGTTCAGAAATTTCTTTCTGTGTCTTACCCTCTTGCTTGAGGGTGTCAATGATGGCCTTCTGGACAGCAGTCAGGTCGGCAGTCTTACACATGATTGCGGTTTTGAGTAATGAAACAGGCTGGGAGTTTTTAAAAGCCTCAGGAATCTTTTGCAGGTGTTTAGAGTTAATTAGTTGATTCAGATGATTAGGTTAATAGCTTGTTTAGAGACCCTTTTCATGAAATGCTAATTTTTTGAGATAGGAATTTTGGGTTTTCATGAGCTGTATGCCAAAATCATCAGTATTAAAATAATAAAAGACCTGAAATATTTCAGTTGGTGTGCAATTAATCTAAAATATTTGAAAGTTTAATTTTTATCATTACATTATGGAAAATAATGAACTTTATCACAATATGCTAATTTATTGAGAAGGACCTGTATATATATATATATATATATATATATATATATCAGGGTTTTTTTTTTTCAATATAATCATGTATCAAGATAATTTTTCTCACTAATGCTGCATCCCAATTCCCCTACTTATACTATGCCCTAAAAGTATGTACAGTGTTTGTGAAGAAAAAGTAAATACTTTTGAGTGTGTATCAGAAGAGTAGGCAAGTTTTGGGACATACTACTTCGTCATAACGGACCACTCTCTCGCTTAGTTACTTGCATCCTGTCCATCCCGTTTAAACTGCCCTGTCAATCCTCTTGCCATCTTCTATATTCAATTTAATTAAATTTCCTACCGTTTTGGAGATAAATGTATTAGCACGTTGATGTGCAAGTCGTGGGTCTTTCATGCGGAGACTCTCCTCATGTGTTTGCATAATGATGTTCGTATCTTTATAAAAGTTCACAATGCTGTTACAGATGAAATATAATGTGAATGACATTGAATAAATATTTTTCCGTCAGGTTAGATACTGATCATTAATCACTTAACCCCCTTTATCTAAACTTCTCTTCTTAACCGTCGGTCTTGCACATCCACCATGTTTGTAGTTTTTTAACACTTTTTATTTGTGTTTGTAGTTCTAATCGAATCCTCGTCCAATGTGCAATGTTTTGTGGGCAGTATTAGCTATTATAGTGTGTGTGGATCTGCACTTTGGATTCTATCTGGATAAAGTAGACTATTCGGGAATCTTTGAATACTCATTTCAGCATACTACGATTTGGGACACTAATTCTAATTTTGAATGCTATTTAGGACGGATAGTATGCGAATTGTACACAGCATTAAGGGTGTTTTTGTTCATTTATTTACTTGCTTGCTTACTTACTAATGCTGAGTCTCTCTTCCACACATTTTCTGCAGTTTAAGACACAATCAAATTATGATTTTGTGACACGTAATTGTGTGTCATATCATGCGAAAATTTTCAATAGCCAGTCCTGATGCTAAAACTTTAAACCTGTTTCTGCCTATTTAGGTTCTGCTTGTAGACAAATCTAAGTATCCAGGGGTCCTGTCCTAGCACAGACGCCCCATTTGACTCCCCAGTAGAGCACTTAAGAGTCGAAAAGCCTTTGATTCATCTTGATAAATCCTGACATGCTCTGCGTCGGCAGACCTGTCTGCTATTACAACAAAATGCAGATACTCCACTTGCAATGTCACCGATGATAGATGAACAGGTAAAAATGGTATTATTGGCAGACCAACAATGACAGCGGTATATTTAAAAACATCTCTAGAGAAATATAAAAGTATGCTTGCTCCCAAGGACGTCTCAGAGCGAGTAAGAAGGAGGGAGGGAGGGAGGGGAAGAATTGAGCAGTGAGGAGAGAAATTGTGGACAGCCTCTCATCCCAAGCCGTACGTGGAAGACACAGAGACTGTAAATTTAACCGAAGTGAAGCATATTGGGCAACGTTGTAGTCAGCCATCATTCCAGAGATTGCATCCCTCTCTCTTCTCATCGTGGCAAAGCATACAGTTCATTGCCATCTGCACGAATCTCTCACATTGCCACTTTGCTGGAGATTGGGTGGGCTCATAAACAACCGGGCGCCATGATATCTCAAGGGTAGATGACGGGAATTGGAATTGTGCCTCCTTGCTAAAATAAATGGGCTAATAACATTGCTATCCCGATGTTTACTCACGCTTTCAGAAGTTAAAGTGATGTGATCCCACAAATGATAACTGCAGCCTGAATTACAAACCGAAAACTTTGTTTTAAATGACTGTAGGAAAGGGAACTATTTTCCAGACTCCCGGAACGTACAAATCCAAATTCTGGCAGAACGTTTCCCCTACTTTCAGTAAGTAATCATAACATTTTGCTTGGTAATGGTGCAATACGAAATTGTAGCCAGGCATGTAAAAAGACAGCTTTAGAAACCAAGAAGAAGCTGCTCTATTGAATGTCATGTCCCTTATTGATATTCATGACCAATGTGATAATGTTCCCACCCACTTTTTCAGATCATTCCTACGCCCTTGGTGGCTGGAAATGCAAATGCATGATTATTCAAATGTTTGCACTTTGTGAGCAAGCAATCTTATTGGGATAGTTCACCATAAAAGTGAAAATGATGCCATTATTTACTCAGCTTCTTGTTGTTCCAGGCCTGTATGATTTCTTTTATTCAATGGAATATAAAATTGTTTTTGCCCATATAATGAAAGTCAATGGGGTCCAAAACAATATTGGACGCCAATGACTTTCTTTGCATGGACAAAAGTAAATCAGAATATCTTCTTTTTGTTACACAGAAGAAAGAAAGTTTGATTTTCATTAGTGCGTGTCCCTTTAAGTTCCTTGAGATGAGATGTTATTATGCATGCTAGCAAAGTCACTTGACTTCAGCGTAAGCCATCTAGCGAAGGCTCATCGATTCCAGCCTTTCCAACGAAAACAGTTAATTACCGAATCCTACCACTCCATCATACCTGACCTAGCATTTTCAATTAGTGTTTGCTACTTGCCTCATTTTAGCCTTTCAAAGTGACTCTGCACTTGAGAGATGTTAATCGCATGCATCTCTCCAGTCTAACATTATCAGCGGTCTAAGACGGGACGTTAATATTGATCTCTGTTTAGGCGGCTTGGAAATTAATGTTTACTTCACCCTGGTGGGCACTGTAATTATGAAGCACAAAATATGGCATGTTTATATCTTCCTGGAGAAGAGACTTTAAACTGGATGTCAATGAGATACAAGGGACCAAAGCGGACCAATTAGTGGACTGTACTGAGCTGTAATGATAAGCTGCGTTGTGACTTCACGTCCTGCCTTTGAGTAAGTGTCACTTGATGGTGAGTAAGTGCTCAATATAACTAGAAGAATGCTTTATTATTGCTCATCATACCAGTGCTTCAAACAATGTGAACGGCAAATTTGTTTGGAGGAGGTAATTGGGGCCAGACGTTGCTGCAGGCTTGTGTTCATTTTCAGATTTGAGTCTTATGATAGTCACACTTGTCCTATTTTCTAGTGATCTGTTCACTCAGCATTGTGATTCAGGGCAGAGGTGAAATGGCCATTGGGATTGTGTATGGCAGATGAATTGAGGACATTCAGGTAAATAGGTTGTTGATGTTTGTCCTTCAGAAGCAGTTTGCTTGACATTTTCTTTATCTCTGTTTTTACTGCATCCAGTACAATGCTAAAGGAGAGACTCTGTAAATCAAATAAATGACAAGTAACAGTTATTTTAATCTGCAGTGCCTTTTAAATAGTTTACTTCGGGTGAAGCTGAGTTTGAGGGGAATCTAAGGCTCTTTGGTCTGAACACAAACTTTATTGCTGGTCTCCTTTCATCTTGTACTTTTAGGTCCGAACCCGATTCGTTTGTCAACATGGTGAGTATCACGCTGTTTTACATGTGCAATTTAGCACAGTTTTTGTTTATATATATTTTTTTTTGTGAAACATGATTTATAACCTAATTAACATTTACAAAATAAAATTGCATATATTTGAATTATATATATATATATATATATATATATATATATATATATATATATATATATTTCACAAATGTGTAACCAACTTCACATTCAAAAAATATGATTCACTATGCAAATTGTTTTTAATGTTTTTAACATTTATGAATTAATTGTTAATAATAATAAAAATAATTTTTGAATAAATGTAAAAAAAAACAGAATGCACGTTGCTTGAAGTCCAGTGTAAAGAAGCTGGTGCATCCATGAATTTGTGAATCATATTTTTTTTAATTTGAATACACCTTTGTGAGTCATTTTTCACAAATATATTCATTTTATTTTGGGAATGTGAATTAGATTACGTATATGAATCATATTTTGTGAATATGTTTTTGCAGTTGACTTTGTTTACATTTGTTTACATTACATTTATTTACAATTATAGAATTAATTCATATTTTGAGCTTACATTTTAATAATAATTTTATTCATTTTTTATTTTGCAAACAAATTTAACCTAAATAAGCTAAGCATAAATATACTTTATTTAATTTTAGCTTTATTGCAATTAAAGTTATAATTGACAATAACTATACACCAAACTGGACCCCAGAACACCTGTTCAAGTTCATTGGTGATTTTGGAAAACCACTTTCAATTACCCAAATGAAACCAAACAGGCAACTAGCAGACTTGGATTTCCATAAGTTTCCGTATAAAATAAAATTTGCACAAACTTAAACCCAATATCCAAAGTGTGGTGGCTTTCAAGGAAAAACTTTAATGATGTACATTTACATATATGCATTTAGCAGAAGCTTACAAGCAGTTTGTCCAACAAGGAGTCAACAATATTATTATAATGCCAGGTTAATTTTACAACTAGATTAGGAATCAAACTAGAGAAGAGAAGAAATGCAGAGTTTTTTTTTCTTAAATGCATTGGTTTAAGGGTGTTGTGGTGGTTAAGTGCTTGTCTTCAGCTGCTTCATAAAAAATGTGATGGTCTCAGCAGTTTAGGTGGAGGTTGACGGCTCATCCCACCAAAGAGGAACACAGAGGGTGAAAGTTTTGAGAGAGTGTGAAAGAAAGGCGTCGCGTATTCAGTGACCTCAGCTTTAGGTAGGGAGCGTACACTTGTAGGAGTGAATTGATGTAGAAAGGTGCAGATCCAGTGGTTATTCTGAAAGCCCACGTCACAATCTTAAATTTGATTCTGGCCGCAACGGGCCGGTGGAGTGAGATCAGGAGGGGTGTGAAATGGGTTTCTCTTTGGCTGATTGAAAACTAGATGTGCTGCCGCATTCTAGATCATCTGCAGAGGCTTAGTGTCACATGCTGGAAGGCCTGCCAGTATAGCACTGCAGTAATCCAGTCTTGAAATGACAAGAAGTTGCACCACAGGAAGGGTCTGATTTTCCTGATGTTGTAAAGCAGAGAACCGGCACGACTCGGTCGCAGTGTATACTGAAAGATATGAGAGCTTATTTTTTCTTATCTTTTACACTTGACTGGACATTTTACTTGTTTGTTCCTCTTTCCTATCAGGGTCCATGTTTGAGTGAGTATCGGAGCTGGGGAACAGGCTGGATCCGTGTCCCCGCTCACCAACCTACACCCTTGAGTAATGAAGGCCATCTGCTTCCAAAGAGCTCCGTCAGCAAAACAGAGTCAGCCGAAAAGATTTCAATTATCAATATACCATTTAATACATCGCCCGCAGGCCAAACAGTCTGGCGTGCCGACAGCGTGAGATGGAGGATGTTATTCCTCAGCTACATGGGTGGATTCTGCAACGCGGCAAATCAGGGTTCAGAGCTGTCTCGCATCTATCATGCAATGGATAAATGACCATGTCTGAGGAGAAGCAAACAACTCTGCGCCTTAGCAGACCGGTTAGTGCAACACTGTTTACTCACACAACAAACCAAGCCGTTTTTGTTCATGACAAGGCAGAACACGGTATATTACAGAGACTGGACTTGAACGCTGAAAGTAGAGTTTGATATGTAAACTAAAACCAGTTAGAGGCTCTATAATAGTGCGCTAAACATATTTTGATGTTTTTGTACCTTTCTAAACAGAGCTCCTCCAAACACCTGCTGAGATGAACAAAAGATCTACAGAGAAATATAAATACACTGTTTTTCAAGATTACATTTGCATACAGGGTGCTGGTAGACTCACGGGCTTTTATGAGCCTGAGTGAGAAAGCAACCTAATAACACAAATGACCGAAGTGCCATTTCGACAGTTTTGGTGCTGAATGAGACACAATGGCATCCTTCAAACTGATTTAACCGTGTACTAAGATAACAGCAACAAGCCATTTTTCTACCAAGGTCATATGTGAGAATGGAAACCACAGCCAATCAGAAAAGTTTTTTTCAGCAGTAAATAGCTAAATGTACTTTCACTAGCAGGAAAGGGCTATGCATTGTAAAATTACAAAGACAAAAATTACTTATTTGTAAAATGTCAACTTTTATTGGAATATATAGGATACACACATGAATAATTTGATTGTCACAGATTTACATCAAGTATATTCAGGTTTGTGTGTGTGTGTGTGTGTGTGTGTGTGTGTGTGTGTGTGTGTGTGTGTGTGTGTGTGTGTGTGTGTGTGTGTGTGTGTGTGTGTGTGTGTGTGTGTGTGTGTGTGTGTGTGTGTGTGTGTGTGTGTGTGTGTACATATACATATATATATATATATATATATATATATATATATATATATATATATAATTATTATTAATACTTGAATTAATCAAAAGTGATGGTAAAGACATACGAAATGGTTTTCACAATTTTTCAAATAAATTAATCTAAATATATAAAATTATTTTAATGTATAATACATCAAGGAATCCTGAACAATATGTTTTGCCGTTTCCACAAAATATTTAGCAACACAACTATTTGATAATGATCAGGAGCAGCAAATCAGCATATTAAAATGATCTCTGAAGGATCATGTGACACTGAAGACTGGAGTAATGCTGAAAATTCAGCTTTGCCATTGCAGGAATAAATTATATTTCAAAATGTATTCAAATAGAAAACAGTTATTTTGAATTGTACTAATATTTCAATATTTTAATGCTGCCGTGGTGTGCATAAGTGCTTTAAAAACATAAAAACATTTTTTTAAAAATCTTATTTTGACCGGTACTATATACGTGTGTATTTATCTATTTCTCTTTAATGTTTTTATATTTCGAAAGTGACAATAAATTGGAGATGAATTCAAAATGCATACCGAACTGTGGGTAATGAACTTTATGGTTCTTTTTCAGCCATAGTATATATGCTGAAATATAGAGATGGAGTCTGAATGGAAATGTTGGTATGGACACTTGGCCTTGTGCCATATAATAGTCAGCTGTGCTGTTGTTTTGAATGGGTTTTATTTTTATTTTTATTTTTTATTGTTTTTCATTGGATCTGTCATTATCCATCTATCACGGCTCTGGCATTGAGGGGAGGTTTCACCTTCACAGTGGATATACTCATGGAGTCTATTTTAGTTTAATATTGCACACACCAAGTGAGATATAAACCACAGATTTACTCTTACTGCCAACCTTCAATCAGCTTTTTTTGCTGTGTCATGTGACCAACATAATGTGCATGAAATTAAAGGCTCATATATGTCATAATTTCTACTCTTTGCACAAGATTATGTTTACACCTGAATGCCTTTTCAGTATGAGAATTTCCATTAAAAATGCATTGTTTTCAGCTGAAATTGTCAGTTGAAAGCCGTAATAACGTGACATGAAATGTTTACTTCCAACAATAAAAAGAACCCTCTAGACAAGGTTTATTAAAAATTCACAACATGTAGACCTGTGCACTTCACTCTTACCACCAAATAATCATATTTCCTATGATCAGGTTTTCTGTAGTATTTTCTATTGGGGCCAGTATACTTTTATAAAAAAATACTTTTATGCAGCATTAAATTGATCAAAAGTGATGGTAAAAACATTTAAAATTTTACACACACAAAAAAAATTTAAACACATGTATACCATCATCTTTTTATCAATTTAATGCTGAATAAAAATATGAATTTCCCCTCCTTTAAAAAACAAATATATATATATATAATCGAGCTGACCTCAATAGAAAATTCTGTTCTTTTGAACTTTCTATTAATCAACATTAAGCAGCAAAACTGTTTCAAGATTGATATCAATAAGATATGTTTTTGAGACCCAGATCACTAGAATGATTTTTAAAGTTGTACAAAACAACTCGTTAGGATGCTTGATATTGCAAACTGGTATTTCTTAACATATCATTTTAATATATTTTCATAGTTCAGAAAGAGGTTTCATAGCACTAATAGATTTACTTCTAGTTATTACCTATCGACTAATGAATCAGATATTTCACACATTCACAGAAACTAGCTTACTTCCGCTACGCAAAATAAGGTGGATATGGATCTGTACGCTTTATCCTTATCACAGAAAAAAAAAAGTTGCTGGTAGATGCCGTCATATTTCCAAAGCGGCTATGATCAGTTTTTCTCCAGTATTTTCTATTCCAACATCTGCTCCAGAGCCTCAAGGTTAGATTTGCCTCTAGGGTTTCCGGGATTGTTCACAGCATATGTTGTTTATGAGCAGCTTCAAAACCAGCTGCCCTTTCCCTGGAACAAAGCTGTAAGGTTTAGGGATTCGGTTTTGATCAGAGATACAGAAATGTCAAAGTCAACAGTACACAACTGTACGCAACAACGTCGTTGGGCTTTTATTCATGACTTAATCCTTTTGGACAATATTTTCAGCCAATCACGCATGCATTTCTGTACGAAACGAGGCACAATGGCCATAATGTGAACGGCCTCCTGTTTGCTTTCAAAGCAATTTAAAGACAAAATGATGGACTATCTGGTCTTTAAACGACTGTCAGATAACTGTAAACACTGCGTCCTGTGGGACATAAGGGACATGTTTCTAATATACTGTATGCCAATTTGACTTTCTTCTCCTTCCAAGGACAGACTACCACCTGCTGAAAAAAAATCCTATTTTATGCGCATGTTTATGGACACCTGGACTCCGGAGACAAGCCTGATTGATGGTTGAGAGCTCTTGGGGAAAAGCTGCCCTACCCACAGACACGCCTCTGGATCCATTTATCACAATCACTCTCCGAGAGAAAGAAAGATGGAGGCACCAGCAACAAAAAAAAGAGAGAGATGGTGCTCTATGGACAAAACTGCGACCGGTCAGCATGCGTGCATCACAGAGGGAGGCTGGGAGATAATTGGACAGTTGGTGGGAGAATACACTCCATCGGAAAGACAGTTTGGACAGGGAACACGGATGGACAGATGGATGGAGAGGAAAACTAGCACCCGAAGAGCATCAGAAGGGCTGGAAGGCTGCGACGTCACTCCCCGGAGAGATGTAGGATTCTCCATTACTTTGGGCCGTAGAGGGGATCTGTGGCCGGCCGGATTCTCACTTCTTTTCTCCTTCCCGTGTTCAGAAATCGTTTATGAAGGTGAGCTGAACGCTTTTCGACGCGTCATAGCATTTTGATAGTTTTGTCTCTTGGAATATCCCGATCATTTGAAATGCAATTATGCTAATGGGAGTGGAGTTGAGGGTCAGCGCAGCACCCACGAACGCTCTTCACCCTTGGAGTATTGAGGCTTAAGAGCATATCATCCCTGCTCTTTAATAGAAGCAAGGTGGACAGCTGCGTTGGACAAAGAGCTCTTGAAAATGTTTACCAGTCAGAGGTCTTCTGTATCTTGGATGAGAGAGAGAGTTCAAATATACACTCCTTCTCTTTCACTTGTCTCTTTTTAGAACTCTTTTTAGTGTACTAAATAAGGCATGTTGGTTTAATTTGTTGATCCCACCTCATATCTTTACATTTTTCAGGGAAATCAATCTGGCATATGAGAAAAAAATTTTGAACACAGACAAAATTACACACTTGGGGCCCTATTTTAACGAACTGCGTCGGGCTGAAACTAGCAAAACACACTCGCGTCACGCCTGGCGCTGCATTGCGCCCGGTGTATGATAAGGCCCTTTAAGTTTAATAGAGACATATTCGACACTTTTCATACTTCAGTTTTTCCTCCTAAAGTCCATGCATAATATTAGGGATGGTTTTGTTCACAAAAACTTCTGTAATTAAGTTACATGAGTATTTCCCACAGATATCGGAATGTCCCACTTATTCAGGCCACAGTTATTATTATAGTTTGGAATTTCATTTTATTTAGAATTTGTTCTGATTTAGAATGTGTTTTGATTTAGTTAGTTTTCACTGTCATATTCATTGTTAGTTTTAGACTACTTTTATTATTTTAGGGCTTCCAAAGTTAATGTGCTAGCATTTAAAAATGTTTAATGCTTTACATTTCTCAGCACATTTTACTGTTGCTATCATGCTTAATTAAGGCAGATTGCAAAGGTTTCACATTTTATAATACACCAAAAACTAACAATAATTAGTGGCAGTTATTTTTGTAGTTATTGTGATTTATTAACCGATAGTTTCAGTTTTGTTTATATCTACCTTACTTTGGCCATGTTCACACAGCAGAGGAATATGGTTGTTAGTCCTGTATTTGAGTCCTTCATACGGTCATGTTCACACACAGTTCGGTATTTACGGGACTGACAACCGCATTCTATTACCGAACTCAGACCTGTATATTTTCAGGACTATCCAAAGGTTTTAGATCCAGTCACTGTTCTTGTACAGTAAATTTTTTGTGCTATGTGTGACTCAAATGCTCTGTTCTCCACCAGAGATAAATGCTGGCTGTCGGTTAATGAAGATTTGATGGATGAACTCAGCTCGATTGAACTCTTGTCATGTCAAAAGTGATAAGACTCACACCTGTAAGTAAATGCGGTTGTCCATCCGAAAACCTGACATGTACGTGTGTGAACATAGCTTTACATTTGCTTAAAGCTTTAGGCCAGAAACATAAACTAGCACCGCTTGTGGCCACGCAGAGAATGCATTGAATTATGATTTGCTATCCCCATTTGTATGTGAAATGGGCAACACCCGCACAATAACGCATGGAATTTATTCCATGTTTTTACCAAAACCAATAAATGGTGAATATATATACAGTGGCACAGTCTAATTTGCGCATTTAAATTGTAGTTTTACATTACATTGTTTTGCATTTATTGAGCTCCAATAACATTAATGCATTACTAATTTCTCTGGTTTTATAACCTGCTTTATCTTGTGGTTTGAATAATTGGTTACAGTAAGTACGAGCAAACAAATATTTACTCCTCTCATTTCAGTGCCCTTCCCGCCTGTGGCCCAGTTTGGCTGTGCTGAGCATCACAAAATACTGCTGCTCTGTATCCGAGTGTCAGTTCTTTAGAGATTAGCGGAAGCCTTCCTCTACATTACTCACACATCTAAAGTTGAGGAACCGGCCCCCTTAGGGCCTACTGTGCTCACACAGCGATAATTAGCTTCAAGTGTTCTATTCTGGGATAATAGAGCAGCGTGTCACACCAGACAAACCTCCACAGCCAGCCAATACCGCACCCCCTACCGCTGTTTGAGTCCTAGCATGTTGAAATATATGGGTACAACACAGCAGGCCGCGTTTGAGCTCTTGGCATCGAGTTTTTCCTGCTAAGTCAACTGAGGTCGATTCTGAAATGATGTTTAATTGTTCACCCCCGAAGGATGTTAATTAAGGAATTTAATTTGATATGATATCTACAACCCTGAAAGCAGGCCAAAAGTTGAATGCTTGTGAATTTTCCTGAGAGAGAGGCAGGATGCAGCGTATCACGGTCCGATCGAACGCCATTCTAATGAGGCCTGAAAAGGCAGATGGCGACAATTAAAAGCCAGCGCTAGCTTTCGTCATCTAATCAACTGCCTGACAAGACTGTGAGTGATGTTAGATCAGGATTTCAAAAGTAATGCGATCATTTTTGAAGGTTTACACAGAGTTACAGTACTGTAAATTTCTCTGTGAGTTAAAGTGGAGGAAACTGGTTTGCCCTTGGTCAAGCACTTTTGTTGTGTACCGAGATCATAATGCCATCTGGAGATGCGAGGAGTGGACTAATCATTTGGGAGACCAAAGCATGATCAGAATGGTGATAATGATAATTCAATAGGTCAACCACAGTCTGGCTGTGATATCAGCTCTTGTCTAGATGTTGGTTTCAATAGAGAGCTTCTAAAGGCCATGACACCAAGCCGACGGTCGGCCATTGTTGAGCGTCGGACAGACCAGTTTTTGCGGTTTGTTCTGTATCATCAGCACATCGTCTTGGGTATTTTGGCTGATTTAGCATGTTGTATTGGTGTGTGTCTGCGTCTTCGGTGAGAGAGAAAACTCAGATTGGCTGTTCAGCTTAGCCAACGTGTCAGTGCACGAGAATAAAAGCAAATATTATGAAAGAGCAAAGATTTCAAGACGGCACAGAAAGAAGGGCGTTCTAATTTTGTGTCATCTTACCAGTATTCCAATATGCAAATATTGTCATAACAACATGAGCTGCCTGGAATGAAGAAAGTGATCAGCATGATTGAAATTCAAAATAGTAAGCAAGCACTGCTTTGTTTTCGGTTTGTATATCTGAAGTCCTAGTTTTGGTTCCCCCCTAAACCCCTAGTCCTTTTGGTGTGTTCAAGAGCAGCCTTTTAGCCCAGACACGGCCGACGTGAGGCAACAGCCCAGTCAGCTTTTGTCCCCGCTCTCTTATGTCGGTTTGGTGTGTCATGCCCATAAGTTCCTCCAAGCACCTTTATCTAATGTGTTTGTATAAATAAATTGCTTTAGATTGGTAGTTTCTTCAGATCCAATCTACTAAGTATAAGTAACTACATGTCAACTAACTCTCATTAGAATCTTCTGCTAACTTCTGTTGGTCCTCCAACAGACATTCTACTGACTAGAATTAACTTTGCAACAAAGCTGTACTGCAAGCGATATGACATCTTTAGAGGTATTTTCATTACATGCAATTTTTGTTTGGGAACAAACACTTGTCAAAAAATACAAGCAAAGCATTGCCACTGCTGTTCTGAAGGAGAGCGAATGTGATAGTCAGAAACTTACGTGAAAGTAACTATTGTGACATTTTCTATTAAAAGTATCAACATAACCAAATTATATGAAATGGTAGGTATGTCAAATTATGATTTTTAATTATAATTATAATTAATTATAATGTTTCTTCACTTTTTACAAGCACGCTCCATCATCATAAACGCTGAGGACATTGGAAGGACATCTCAAAGTGTAATTCTCAGTTTATGACGCTCATTTCTTGATCTTTCTTTTCCTTTCTCCCTTTGTACTTTATATATAGGTGCATTGCATGTACTTCTGCCTCAGTGAAGACTGTAAGATGTGATCTAGTATTTGATGAGGGAAGCTCAGATAAAATCTTATTAGCACAGTCGTCCTCACTTTTACCCTCAATAGAAGTGACATTGCTGAGAGGAAGTGAAACTCGGGTCAGTATCCCGCAGCAGGAATTGCCCATTAATCCCCAGCGGCCACTGAGAAACACCAATAAGAGCAGTTTAACTTTACAAGACTCAAGCTAACTTTTACACTCACTGACTAGGAGGAGGTAATGAGATCCAGAAACTTGGCTAACTGCAAAGGCTATTAACTCAATTTCATCTTATGTCACTTTCATCTCAGCTGTCTGTTCTGCTTGACTTGGCTCGCTGATATGAAGTTTAGCATTGTGGGTGGGCAGGGTAAACTGCAATGCAAGAAATGAGTTGTCTTTTATTTCACTTTGATTAAATCGCCCCTGGCATCATTGTGCTCATTTAATTTGGACAAAAGTAACTAGTTTAATTCATGCGTCTCCAGAATGTGATTTTACTGCAGCTGTGAGACTCTTCTCACATGTAATTATTGTGCTAATTATTTACATTTACTTCAGTTGACATTCAACATCTTGAATTTTACTTTGTGTATTAAAGTCAAAAATGCATTTGAGATTGTAAAATGTTATACAGTCTGCAAACAAAGATTTTGCTTAATGTATTTGGTTCTATGAAAGTAGTTTTCTGAACTCAAGTCCAGTTGAAAAGGTGAAGCTTTTGATGACTATAATTAGCAAATAGCATAATCTAGCTTCTCTCGCAGAGCATCTGCTGCAGACAAACACAAGTGCACTTCCGTGCATGTCATGTTGTCATGGTAAATTTGTTGTCAAACACCTCAATAAAGTCCCTCTTGAAAAAAAGGTTATTTATTAGCATTAATGTTTCCATGAGGAACCTTTAATATCCATGGAACCTTTACATTGTACAAAAGGTTCTTTACAGTGGAAAAAGGTTCTGTAGATTATTATAGTATTCTTTGCACTATGAAAATAATGGTTCTTTTAAGAACTGTTCATATATAGCTGGTTATTCTCACTGCAAAATCCCTTTTGGAAACTTAATTCTTAAGAATGTAGGTACAATATGAAACAATGCTGGTAGGGAGAAGTAGATAGAATTGAACTAGTTTGGATCAGGCAACCAAGTGTTAATTTACTAGACAAACACACACTTTTTTCACTTTTGAAAATAAGGGTTCTTTCAGCTATGGTTTAATAAAGAACCCCCATGTAACCTTTCCATTGCACAAAAGGTTCTTTAGATTAAAATGTTCTATAAACTAAGAAAATAACGGTTCTCAAGACCTGCTCTCTGAAAGGGTCTTTAGGGAGGCAAAAACTTCTTCAATTGCATTGCTCCGAAACCCCCTGTGAAACCTTTATTTTTAAGAATGTACTGTTGTAGGTACAATGTGAAACAAGGCCAGTAGGGATAGAGTAGATGGAATTGAACTCTAGTTTGGACCAAGCAACCAAGTGTGAATTTACTAGACAGTTTTTTGGGACTGGAAGGAACCATTTCCCTTTGCAGTAGACATATAAGGGGTATTATGACCATGGTGTCCTGGGTCAGGCTGAGGGCACAGCGGTCGCCCAGGGAGGGATTTAGCCACAAGCTCTCTCTCTAGCCTGCCAAGAGCCAGTGGGACTTCAATATTGGGTTTCAGCACAGCTGCAGAGAGCAGAACTGCCTTTGAGAGCCCCCGAACACTAATCCTGATGAAATCTCACTATATACTGGCAGATAAATATTCCGTAATTTAATACACATAGAGAACATGGATGTATCATCTCATTTAACCATGACTGATTGTTATGTTTCTGTTTCAAGAGCCATTTCCTTGTGTTGCCCCCTTTATTATGTTTATGGTGAGGTAATGGACACTCAATTGGATTTGACACAGCATCATCAACGCCCAATATTACATTTGACACGCTGTAAATCAGAAAGCAAATGTCGACAAATGATGGCCATTTCCCCATCTCCTCAACCTCCACCTTCATCTCATCTGTGATGATGAGTACGTTTAATTACTGTGATTTACGACGCAGTGCAACTCAGTCGTCATCAAGGGGTGTAAAGTCATTAGAGGCGAAGCCGTTTGGAATGAGCTGTGACCGACTCAAGTGTTAAAACATAAACTAGCAATTAGAAAAAGATAACACATGGCTCACAGGGAGCGCCAAGGAAGTCTCCAGCCATCTGGGACGAATGGAGCATTCGGGGACTGACCGTAGGGTTTGTGCTAAGTCTGAAATGGTGCCCTTTGGGTTTTTCTGTGGATCAGAATGGTTTGTTTTTGGAGGGAAGCACCAGGCATGAGGAAATTGTCTGGAGAAATGTGTATTTTTCAATCAATGTGTATTTTGAAATTCATTCAGAATTGTTTTGTGAACTGGATCAAATGATTCATTTAAAATATCTGTCTCAAAAGAATGATTCATTCACAAATCAGGACATTGCATGCCTGAGTCATTTGTGCCACTTTTGTTTTTTTATGAAGTTTGAAAGCTTTGCTTCCAATTTGGTCTGTAACTACATGAGGGTGAATAAAAATAATTTTTACTTTTGGGTAACTGTTTCTTTAAGATGGATTAGAATAACATTCACACCATGTAGCCTTACTTGCAAGCTCCTCATGAAATTCTTAAGGAAGGAAGTCCAAATAGAATTAAAGATCAACAAGAAGCGCTATTACACCATGCAGTTGGAAAAACGAACACTAAAACTTAGAAGAGAGAGGTTACAGCAAGCACTTTGATTAGCACAACTAGCATGTAGCACATAGCTGATGAACTTTTCCATCCGTGTTAGAAGCTACTGGGATTATCTTCACAGCTATTCTCTTAAAAGGAAGTTCTCACAATCTGATTTCCCATGTGTGACTGCTTAGTATTCCAACTGAGAAAGCCGTGGAATTTTAATAAAGGTGCATAGACCTATTCGAGCCTACTACCGAAATCTCTTTTTTTTTATGTATCGATGGGGTTTTTCAAAAGTCAGTACGTCTTGTCTTAATAGCTGCGGCTCCACTTCAGAGGTACTTCGGCAAAACCTTCTTAAACCTCTTAAGTCCCTTTTCCCTTGTGTTTGTTTTTAAGCATTGTTGCTGTCTTTGAGTGAGTTCCACGGATGTTGAGTTGATGGGATGAAAGGCCAAAACCTCAGAAGAGGGCTGTCTCATCCTTCAGCCCTGCAGCGATGGCTCAAAGGGGATTGTATCATTCATCTCCTAGACTTGACAACATTAATTTATCTGTCAGTCATTCCGTGAGCCCAGGACACTTTGATGAACCCCCCGAGTCTCAAATAATTAAGGCAGTGTCACACTTAACTTTGCAGCATTTAGTGCATAACAAGAGCACTTCTCTAAAGTAATTATCCTGGAAAATGGCACTTTATCATGCCTTTATGCATTCAAGCATTCAAAAACATTTAGCAGAAGGGATTTGAGGAACCGTCCCCTCCATATTCACTTTTCATTGATGTTAGAATTATGGCAAATATGTACTAGTACTAGAAATGCAGAAGTAATTATTACATTGTCTAAAAAAAGTGGTTTATGTGTTGTGGGCGGTTGGCAGGATGTTTATTAAATGTGATTTCTAACATGTTGTTGTGTGGTTACTAGGATATTCTGGGTGTTTTTAGGTGGTTGCTAAGTGAACAAAGTCAAAGAGATGATATGGTATTCTTGTCCTTAGAGATATGGTTAGTTACATGCTACATTTTAAATGTTTTAAATTATTAATTTTTAAACCATAAGTCAGATGGCTTCAATTATACCTTGAAGTTTGATAATTAGTGTTACACCGTGTCTACACTGGAAGCGAGTGGCGCTATGCAATGTGACAAAAGACAATAGAACCCATTATAATCTGTGATGTTGTCATGACACGACATTACAAATCCCACACAGTAAACTGATGCCTCGTTCTATTTATGAAGCACTCCAACCACTCACGTTAGTTCTCATAGAAAGGACAAATGAATTTCCAATGGTTGCATTGTCGCGACCAGTGTAGACAGTCTCTAGATGTTGCGTTGGACACTGTGCATTGGACCGAGCCGCAACAGCTTGAGGCTGTGTACACTGGACCGTTGAAAATCCATTTGTTCCCGTAGCACTTCTCATAAAGAGTAGGGATGTAACCCTGGTGTCCTGGCCAAATACCCTCCATTGGCCTTTATCAATCAATAATATTCCCCACCCCTTGAGTTGGCTCTCTCCTCTCCACCTATTCCTGGCATGTTGTGAGCGCACTGGCGCCGTTGTTCTGTGGCTGCCGTCGGATCATCCAAGTGGATGCCGCACACTGGTGGTGGTTGAGGGGAGATATGATTTTAAAGCGCTTTGGGTTTACAGTAGTACATAGTAGTACAGTAGTACAAATGCCTCATTCATTCATTCATACTGCCGGGATTTTGTCATATCACGCCGTACCGCATCTAGTGTAGACAGCATCACTGATTATAATGGGTTATATTAGCTTGTATCGCGTCATTCACATCTTGTGTAGACATGGTGTAAGCTTTGCATTTGCAAGATGTTTTTATCCAAAGTGATTACATTGCTTTCATGGTATACAATTTATCATGGGAATCAAACCCCTGACCTTGGCGTTGCTTTGCAATGTTCTGCATAATAATAATAGTTATGATAGAGTTAATATTACTTAATATAACTCTGCTTACCTTTCACATTCATGAATGCCATGCTGTTCCCTTGCATCAGTCACTAAAAAAAGGGAAAGTGGAAAACTGCAGTGTGTCTCCATAAAAAGGACTTGGCATGGAAATCGGGCTCCGTTCCTCAGGGGCTCTGGCCTGTTTTAGATGATAATTGAAAATGATGTAAAAATAGTGGTCTGTAGCAGACACAGGTCATATCTCAGAGGGAAGGGTTGGCATTTGGCCTCTCGTTGGAATTTCTGTATAATTAACTAGACTTTTACATTTTCTGGCCAAAATATGAGTGGCGCTTGCCTGCACAAATCTTACTGCCGCAGTGCAAGTGTTGTGGGCAGTTGGCAGGGTATTGCTTTGTGGTCGCAATGGTGTTCTGAATGGTTTTTAGTAAATTGGTATGAGGTTGCAAAGGTGTTCTTGGGAGGGTTTTAGATGGTTGGGATTTAAACATCAAGATTTCATAAGTATGGTTTGTTAACTCAAATTATGAGCTTTAGCAAACACAACTAAATACATTTAGCATTTAATGTAGCATTTAAAATGATTCTGGAAACAGTCTTGACCTCATGCCATGTTCAAGCGATTAAAGTAAAAATATTTTCATAACCTGTGAGGACTTGCATGTGAATTTTTCCAGAACAGTGAAAACTGACAGTTGATGTTTTTCTTCCACTTCACTGATGATAATCAATTCTCAGGTTCAAATCATGAGAGGAGTCAACGCAACATCAGAGCGCTATCACCAATCAGCTGTCAGCACTGGAGTAGATCCTACGATGTGCTTGGTTGCTATGGACACAAGAGGAAAGTGCACCGGCATGACACATGTCAAATCTGGAGATGTAATGACTGCGCTGGCAGACCGACGATAATGGGATTTGTTTCATCCTTCATACCATCAGTATGCATCAAATGATTGTTTTACACAACGATTCATTTGATTGTTTCTTAATACAGACCCCTGATCCTTCATGCATTAGGCCACAGAAAGATAAGTCAGCTTTTATTTTTGTAGTGATCACAGCAAGGTGATTGTATCAGCACATTTGTTGGGATTAGCGGGATTGAAGAGGATCAACAAGCATGTAATCTTCTCTGTGTTGTAATTCAATGGCAATAAATACAGGGATGTTGGGTGTTGGGTTAAAGACACAATAAGAATCATATGAGTGTCAGCAAATTTTAAATAGATTTTAATTCAGTTGCTCAAAGGTTGCTCTTTAATGGCTCAGGAGTTATGTTGTCATTTCTAGTCATGTTTCGTTTAATGGGATAATTCTCCCAAAAATTTGTGGAACTCAAAAGAAGATATTTTGAAAAATGTCTTTTTTTTTTCTTCTTTTTTTTTTCTTTTTTTTTTGGCCATGCTATTAATGTCAATGGGGTCCAATATTGTTTTGGATTCCATTGACATCCATTGTAATGGCATTGTTTTTTTTTTGTGTTTCGCATAAGAAAATTATGAAATTTCTCCTAAATTTCTTACAGGAGAAATAAAAATAGACACAAATGAAACCATTATCGGCATATTACGGATATAATGGTATATAGCTCGGATAATTTGTTCTTGGAGAAACAGGATGAGAATTTTTGGAGGACAGAATTTTATATGCGTTTAGACTTTGGTGTTTTGGTGAATTTGAGTACAGTGTGTGACATTATTGAGATCTCTTCTGAAACTCTAGAGGAAACAAATCTCGATTTGCTCTAATTGCGGTCTGGGAGAACCAACTGAGATATTCAAGACATTTCATTTTTGATTTTCTCTCTTTCTCTTTTGACAATTTTGGACTTTACTGGTTGAAATCACTGCTGACAGGAGGTGCCGTTGGCATTGCATTCTACTATGTTCTCATCAAAGATGAGATGTTTGATTACGTGGGAACACCTCAAAAGAAAAGAAGGCGCAAAACCGCCTGGGACCTTACAGCCGGAGCAATACTCTGGTGTTTCAAGAGCTTTTGAAAGTTTTTTAACAGGATGATTTCAACACTGCCTGCGAGATCAGTCAAACTTTGATGTCGGAACAGAGTATCACATCAACAAGCGCTGTAATCTCCAAATAAAACATTCGAGGCTGACTGGGGATAAAGCCAGAAGGAATTTCCTCCCATTTGACTCTCCGCGCACAGTGCCAGTCACAGCAGGGACGCCCATCGAAGGAGAAGCATCTAGACAGGAAACAGAGGGTTTGAACTGCATGAATCCGCACGGTTCTTCTTCTCTCTCTCTTACTTAATGCAAACTTCAAAATGAATCTCCTTGGGTTTCTGGATCGCTCAAGGGGCTTTTGTTCTCGTTCTGCAGTAAATTGAGTGAAATGGCAACCGCAAATGTTCTCAGGAGGGATCTTCAGTTAGGTGAAGTGACCTTACTGAATCCAAACATACATGGGTAACATCTCAGTAGAAGCGATAAGGTCCACAGTGCATCACTTAAGCATTTTCTATTGACAGAGGCAGCTATAACATCCAAATGCAATAAAATAGCCCTTTAATTCTCAGTTAACCTGTGGGCTAGGGTTATTTATTACGAGTCGTTTAGCCAAGCGCTGAAACCTCATATATCTACAGATCATTTGATTCTGCAGTTGCTCATTAATTTGAGCGTATAGCATTGTAAGCAAGTCCAACTGCGAGCAAAGCCAAGTAAATGTGATTACGGCTTGCAGGGAATGCAATAATAGCTCTTTATTTTTTATGCTCCATAACACAGAATTATGTGCTGCTTACTGAAATCATTCGCCGGTATATGAGGACATCATCTCGGCTCGAGCTGTCTCTTTGTTTCGTATTATTAATGCAAAGGTCAGAGCTGAATCCGGAAAAGTGTGACAATGCAGAGGCTGCGTGCGTGTGTATGTGTGTGCGCGCCCTGCTATTGGATTTAAGAGTGTGCTGTCGAACTGTTTGCTGTTTGTGTGCTGTTATGAACCACAAACACTCATAAGGCCTGGAGAGGCACAAATCAGAGATGTTGGGAAGACAGTTTTACTGCTGCAGTAAGTCGTACACATCAAGCGTGAAGCCAGACCACAGCGCACAAGTTGCTAGGCAACACCTTGAGGTCGCTTCCCACAGCTGCTGTACAATCATTGTACAGCAATTAACTAATCATAGTAAATTGACCTTTCGCAGGGAGAATGATTGACAGGCAATCTGACCAATCATAATCCGCCATCCACCGAATCCGCCATTTTTGTCCAACAAAGCAGTCAGGAGAGTTAGTAGATTAACAATGGAGGATTTTAACTTGAAAAACGGTGTGTACTGATGTCTTTCCGCGGTTAAAACAACATTCCTTCTTATGTTCATTCATGTTTATTTGATGCTATAAATGAACTAGAAGGAAGGGATGATCGGTTCACGAGCAGCTTTAATTGAGGCTCCAGCGATCTGTCACGACACATTAAAGAGCCACAAAACGGTATTTTTTGTTTAAATTTCGTTAAAAAATGACCAAATTTGAAATTACAAAAGTAACTTGGTCTATCCTGTCTGTCAGCGTGTTGTCAGTGGCCTCTCTGCTCCGTGATGTATTTTTCACGACGTGAGAACATGATGTGGCATGAGAGCTGCGTGGCTTGTCGGACATAGCAACAGTAACTCAAGGGGTCTTTGTGAACGGTCAATTGTGTAAGTAAACAAAATGTTGAGTAAAATCACCAAATCCACTATCCAGGACAGAAAAATCAGCCAAATGGTGCAAGCACCTGGCACCACAAACCCACTTTCTGGATGTATCTGATCACAGAAGCTGTACACTAAAATGGCTTCATTAAAAACAGTTTATACGAGCCTAAACTTGTTTGCTTGCCTCAGATGGTTTAAGCTGGTCCAGCCGGTCTTACAGAGTGACCATTAAGTGCATCCTCCTCAATGTTTGTTTGTTTGTTTGTTTATTTGTTTTCAATAGCTTTTTTGCAATCAGCATTAAAGGCACTGCAATTGAATACTACCATGATTTAGAAATACTTGACAATTTAATTCACATATTTTTTGCTCATTTACTGAATTTCCACCAAAAAAATGATACTTTCCATATCTATCCTTCTGTCTGTCTTTCGTAATTGCTGTAATGACGGGATTCCAACTTGTAAAAAGCATTCAAGTCCTCGTAGAAGTCGTAAATACAACTTGTAACCTGGCAATTTTATGAGAGCTCTGAAGTCTGCCTGGACTTCATCTAATTTGGATATTGATAGTGTTGCCATAGAAATGCATAATTCTGAATGGAGTCACGTGTAGTCATCATGAAATTACGGTAATTATGACATGGCGTGAATGAAGCAAAATTATTACCTTCAAAACTTAATTAATATATATATTTTTCTGCATTTTCTTAATATAACCCCTAACCCGATAAGGATCATCAGTATGATATCACAATGCAAAACATCTTCATGATACTAAAAATAGGGTTTATTTTTGTTTTTGGAAAAATCTGATTGCCGTTTTCTGTCTTTTGAATTTAGGGGTGAAGACGTTATGTTTTTAAAGAATATTATTGGCCTCTCCGACTTTATTTTTATAGGACAATTTGAGAAGAGAGACAAGAAATGACTGGAGAGGAGAAAGGGGGGAACAGGATCGGGATGAAATAGATGAAATATAAACTCTGGTCGCCATATGTTTGAAGCCCTGCCCACAAAGCTATGATTGGACATGTTCTTGACAGTCAAATTACAAATATAGTCAATCTATGCAGACAGATAATTTAATGACCGGTGTTATAGAGAAGAGCGCATTATCCATGTTATTTGAATCAAGACGCTTTCAGCTGGTGACAGCCAACAGTCCACTCCTGTAATTTCACCTGATAAAGGTCTTGTCTGTACAGCAGCAATGCTCCCTTGAGAAGGTTCTCCATAGCAACTGGGCTTTGTTACACACAGACATGTAACTATGTTCACAATGAGAGCAAATGAGGGATATTCAGACAGCAAAACAGGACCAGTGACAGTTCTCCGTTATCTGATATTCACGGTCCAAGTTTGACTGCAGTTAGTGTGACTGAATCAGAGCACTGAGAATAACTAATGGCCAGATGGAGCGGCGTTGATCTTCGCAGTCTGTTCGATTGCCATCACAAAGACAAACTCTGCGCTTTCAAGTATAAATTCATTAATTACATGCAACACAAATGCTGTCGATGGAGACATCTTCACATACCATTTCTTGATTAGATCGCGGCAGGATGGCGCTAATGAAAGCCGTGTCTCAAAGTTGCTCATGTGCGTAAGACATTATGCCTGCTGTTTGTTTGACATTATTTATATATTTGTGTTAGTGTGGATGTATGCTGTAATTTTACCTCACTGTGAGCAGGACCGTTCGTAGCCTTCCAAACATTCGACTTCCTGAAGCATTAGGTGGCTTGCAGATGGTTTATAATATGGACTGTGTCCGTGATGCAGTTGCAAGAACTATTGGCAATCGAAGCAATTACCTTCATAGTCGCTCCGTTGCAAAGTGCAGCATGGCGGTCCTTTGACTTTTGCCGAGGGTGACCTTTGCTACAAAGAAATCTGAGCGAGGACTCACCGGTAACCTAATTGATAGGAAATGTCACAGCAGTAATTACGACCCACAATGTGAATCATCAAGGATGCAATGCTACTGTGGGTGAAAACAGGTGACTTTGAAGACTTTCTTTTACTTGGCTATCCAAGAAAACGTAGGTTTGAGAATATAGTATGTTGCAACAGATGATCTACTCAAAGGACATTTATCATTTGACTGTTGCCTAGCATAACCTCCAGTCTGATTGGACCACAAGATGACCATCACCGAAACTTCGAAAGATTAAGTCCCTTACAAAAAAAAAAAAGTGGTGCTATCAGCAGAACCTGATTTGGCCAAGTGCAACATGTTCCTGGATCAACATCTTTGTTGACCCAGGAACAATATTTCAATCAACCAATCAAATTTGAGAGACAAGTTTACAGTTTATGCCAAGTTTAAGTTTACGAACAGGGTTAGGTGCTTCTACCGTACATCAGTGTTATTCACCTGTAATTTCCCTCTGATTTTAGTTATGGGTAGGTTTAGGTTAAGGTTTAGGGGTAGGGAAGATTATGATTCAATTTTCAGACAGAAATGTTGTTCCAGGACCAACCAAATATGTTGAGCCAGGAACGCATCCAACTCGGCAAAATCAGGACGTGTGTAGAATGATGGCTATACTGTTGCATTTTAATAAATACCATGATGCAACAGATCAACAGGTTACTCAAAGTTACTTTAAGGCAAGACACTGTACAAGCAAAATCCTTGGTCCCTAGTGAACAATAAATACACCAATACATTAAATACATTTATTTTAAGTTTACTGCTAATACATTTACATATTTATGTACTTAATATAAATACCCTGCAATTCTACTTTTGGTATACTAAATTGGTATACTGGTAAAGTCTGCTAAATTGGAACAACTCATTTTGTACTTAATGCAATTTAGTTATCCGGAAATAGTGCTGAAGTTCAACTAAAGATGTACTTAAGTATATTTGATTGTGCTAAAGTGGAACTATTACAATAGGTGTGATTATCTGATGAGTATCTGACAACTGATAAGTGGTGGGAAAATCAAACAAAGGAACACATGTGATGAATGAAAACAAACTGAAAGTCCATGAAAGTGAAACTAAGGATGAATATGTCCAGAAAACTAGGGCAACTATGTTTCCAAAAACATGACAGTTCTGTGGTAACATAGTTATACTTTAGTATAAAAGTATAAAATTAAAATTGGTACCAAATTCATACAATCTACATTTTCAGATTTTGGAATCCCATAAATGGGTAATTGGGAGTTTAAATTTAAACTGAGTACATTTTTTATAAGTAATAAAGTTGCAGTTTGGAAATATAAAGAATCATTTTGACAAGAAAATTGCAAGAAATGAAATGTTCAAACAGTATTCAAACAGTTATGAAAAGTAAAGATCTATCTATCTATATTCCTCTTATAGATATAAAATCCTTAAATCATATCCCTGTGATCAATTTACATTTAATCTAACACCGTGTCCTATATACTATAGGTGTGACAGTGTGTTTAGTATGATCCAGCACAACATGTCAAAGTGGAAACCAAACATCTGTCAAAATCTAATAACACATGACCTTGATGGTGGTCAGGGATGATTCAGACATGAAATTAATATGGAAGTGTTTTACTGCTTGATGTTTTATTGCGGCACCCCTTGTTAGAACATAGTGTGGGAATGAAAAATCAACAAAGTTCTCAGTAAACTCTGTCATGTTGTATTTTATTACCGCTTTTTTGTTTTATGCTCTTATGTTCTTAGAACTGCTGAAACATTCATGGATCCAAAACCAGGGTTTTTTTCAGCACAAGTGTGGAAGATCAGTGATGGATGGACAGATGCAGCGAGACAGATGGGCAGATGTGGCTTCACAGCAGTATGTTCATTTTGTTCTATATTTCAGTTGAAATGAGCTTTTCATGTTTGTTTGTTTTTTTTCCATTTCAATTTTTGAAACTGTTACTGAGTTTCACATCTGCTGTGGGAGCTTGAGAATATTCTGAATTTCTAGGCGCTTGAATTCTGCTGTTTGCTTTCAGGCTTTGAGATATACACCACAATGCTTACATTAAAGTAAATATCATCTAAATTACTATATAAAGAGTACAGCGCAAGTTAGAGCCAAAATTAAATTGCTTATGACAGTATTTCATAATCCACACCACACACATTTTCTAAAGATGAGGTGCGGGAAACTAAGTTAATGTGATTTGCTTTTTCTTTGACCATTCTTTCATCAAAGCAGCGTATCTAATTAAGCGTAGAGATGGATGTATGCACACATTAGCTTAGAGGATATGAGCAAACCGCTCTCTCTTCTCTCTCTGCCTCTTTCACAGATATACAGTATCAGTAGTCGTATTTTGTCCAGAGCCTGGACTTAAACTTTAGAAATGTCCATTTCACCTTTGAAGGGACATTTTGCTCTCAAAAGGGGGACAATTGTACCAATAATCCTGTGTTGACCTTTTGTTCATAGATTGTCTTTATGTATAATTACTTTTTTCCACACTATGAGTTACTGGGGCAGGGGGGTTGTGTGGGTTTATGGGCGGTAAATAAGTTACATAACAAATAAGTTAAATTTTTTTTGGGGGAAAAAAAAATAAATTGTAGGTTTTATAGACAGTGAAACTAGGTAAACATGACCTCTCAGCCCACAACTTGTAAAAAAATTATATTTTATAAACTATAAACTCTTAGCTCATTGCTATATTTGAACTTTAGCATATTTGCACCATTGCCTTAAAGGGATAGTTCACCCAAAATGAAAATTCTATCAGTATTTACTCACCCTCATGTTGTTCCAACGCCGTAAGACCTTCGTTCATCTTCGGAACACAAATTAAGATATTTTTGATGAAATCTGAGAGCTGGATCACTCCTCCATAGGCTTCTAAGGGATTGAAACTTGTTCCCCGAACAGTTATCAAAGACATTGTTAAAATACTCCAAGTGACTACAGTTGCTCAATCTTAAGTTTATCAAGCGACGAGAATACTTTTGTGCAAAAAAATAAATAAAAATAATGACTTTATTTCCAACTATTAACAACTATTCATTTCCTTCTCTGTGGGCCTCGAGTCAGTTCACTAGTGTGATAACGTAGTGTTTCTGTGTTGTACGTCACACGCATCACCCATATGACCAGCGTCGGCCAATAGTGAGCCTGTGACGTAGCTCTACGCAATCACACTACGTGAACTGACTTGAGGCCCACAGAGAAAGATATGAATAGTTGAAATAAAGTCATTATTT
Organism: Siphateles boraxobius; assembly: GCF_051911475.1. Taxonomy (NCBI): domain Eukaryota; kingdom Metazoa; phylum Chordata; class Actinopteri; order Cypriniformes; family Leuciscidae; genus Siphateles; species Siphateles boraxobius. The sequence goes on along the minus strand of NW_027508799.1, from coordinate 31,397,125 downwards.
TTGTTTTGTTTTTGCGCACAAAAAGTATTCTCGTCACTTGATAAACTGAGGATTGAGTAACTGTAGTCACTTGGACTATTTTAATGATGTCTTTAATAACTTTTCGGGGCTGGCAAGCTGAAGAAGCCTATGGAGGAGTGATCCAGCTCTCAGATTTCATCAAAAATATCTTAATTCGTGTTCCGAAGATGAACGAAGGTCTTACGGGATTGGAACAACATTAGGGTGAGTAAATACTGACAGAATTTTTATTTTTGGGTGAACTATCCCTTTAATAGGTATCTCATGTATATTTTTGTATTTTTGTGCTCTTATATCCTGTACCCTATATATGTTGCATGTTATACTGTATGTATTAACCTTCCTCCCAAAGTAAATTCTTTGTCTGTACAAACATTCCGGGTAAATAAACCCCCTTTCTGATTCTCATTCTGAAAAAAGATGCTTCGGTTTCGATATAGGTTAAGCTCAATATGTATGTCCATATATATATATATATATATATATATATATATATATACAGTCAACATTGTGCTACAAGTGCTTTCAGTTCAGCACTTTTTTTCCCTTTAATAGACACTAACTCAACACTTTGTTTTCTGCAGTCTGTTCAGTTTGTTTTTACTTTGTTTGACTTGTGTTCCAGTCTGCCATTTCACCCCCAAATTGTTTTTCTCTGCAGCACAACTACTGCAAATGACAGGCAGAACAAACCGTCCTTTCCTTGCCAAGCTCAGCTGGAGGGACGTAGCTGATACCCATAATGCTTTAGGTTACTACTGAGTGACAGATGCTGTAACACTGGCAGAGGTTCAGTGAATTGGATTAGCATTAAGGACATTTGAAGCCTCCTTCTCTGTTTTGATTAACAGGAACTTCTGGTAAATATTTCAAACCCCTTGGCAATGATAAAATAAACCTCTATGCGCCATACCGTTACTCTGATTTTAAGTAAACCTTGCACACATGGCTGATCTCAGAAATGTGGTATCCGTCAGCTCTGCATGTGCAGTTTTACCATGCCGCATATGAATTCAAGCATTGGATGTTAAGCAAATAGAAAAGGTGCAACAGGACCAACTATACAAATCGACAGCTGTGAGAAACATGCTAAACACTCTCGCACAAGGACAAGGACCCTTCTTCGCCTCTTCAACACCCTCTGTAAGTTTCAGCATCTGTATTCTGAGTTAATTAAATGATTAGTCCGAATTGAAACGACCAGCTGTCCGTATCGCTAGTCAGCTGAACACTGGAGATGTTTGGACTCTCCGTCAATGTTCAAGCTTGTGTGGATTTTAATTAGCATGAGGATGATTGAAGTTATTATGACAAGGGTGAGAAAAACACTTACCTTTTGTCTTTATTGCCATAGAAATTATGAGAAAGGATTTTGAAATCAAACAATAATTGGCAGACTCCCTGATATGCTGAAATGATGGACAATGCGAAGATCATAGGATCAATCTGTCGTGAGCTCTGGGGTATAGAGATGAGGACTCAAAAGCAGAGGTGAGAAGTGAAGAAAGTTTATTACAAAACTTCGTGAACAATGTAACGTCCTTGTGACACAGTGAAATAAAGGTGAAGTCCCTCTGATAGGTGGTTCCGGTGAGGACAGCCCGCACTCATACGGACGTGTAGTGAGGAGAAGACCACCGACTGACAGGGAGAGTCCAGGAATATCCAGCCAGAGACGAGAACAGGATCCAGCAGGCGAACAGACCTGCACCGATCCCCAAGTCTAGGCATCCTGAATCACAGATACTGGTAAGAGGAATAGCGAACAAAAGGCACAAGGTGTGCCCCAACACCACTGGAGCGGAAGGGGAATGTATGAGGAGGAAACGAATCTCCTCGGTATGATTGCCTGAAATAGTAAGGTTGACTAGCCTAGTGGACTGGGTAATCTCAGTGAGAAGGGTACCACATAGATTTCTGGCTGCAATCGGTACGGCCAGGAAAGAACGTGTGATGCCCAAGCGCTCAGCCAGTTCAATGTCCATAAAATCACCCTCCGCTCCAGAATCAATAAGTGCCGACACCTGGTGGTTAACCCCCTCCAACTGTAGAAACGCCGGAAGAATGGCCTGGCCACCAGATGGCAGTTGTGTTGTGGTGGCGCTCACCGTCCTCTGTCCCTTAAATGTAGGCCGTCTTTTCTTTATAGGACAATTAGCCGCCATGTGACCTGCCTCTCCACAGTAGAGACACAAGTTTATTAGTCAAGCGATGACAGATGTCATGAGGAAACCCCCTCCTCAGAGTCTGAGCACGAAGGGAGATCCGGTTGTCGACCCGAATGGCGAGATCAACCAACCCGTCGAGTGATGTGGGCAGTTCCAAGGAATAAATCTCATCCTTGATGTATTCCGCTAAACCGTGAAGAAAGTGGTCCCACTGTGCCTTGGGATTCCACCCACAGGAAGCCGCGAGTGTACGGAACTCGATCGAATATTACGACACGGAGCGAGTCCCCTGTTGCAAAAGCGACAACGCTCGGGCGGCCTCGGTCCCCAATGCTGACCGATCAAAAACCTTGCGAAGCTCCTGAGAAAACTCCTCATAAGATCTGCAGCACTCGTTCTCATTGTCCCACATGGCTGTTCCCCACTCTCTTGCAAGCCCCGATAGGTGCATGATAACAAACGCAACCATGGACCTCTCCGTCGGAAAACAGGAAGGTTGGAGTGAAAAAGTTAATGAGCACTGCGAGAGGAATGAGCGACACATATTAGGCTCACCAGAGTAGGAAGCAGGTGGGTTGAGTCGAGGTTCGGACCAGCGAGGCGCTACCACCTCAGCGTTAGGTGGAACAGGTGCTGTAGGCATCACGGGAGAACTATTCTGCAACTGTTCGAGCCGATGAGTAATCACAGCAAGCTGCTGTGACATCTCTGACATGGCCTGGCGAGAAGCTGCTAATTCCTCCTGCTGTCGTCCTAGTAGAGCGCCCTGTTGGGTAATGGCCCGACGCAGTTCCGTCTCCTCTGCTGAGTCCATCTTGGTCAGTGGATTCTGTCGTTACCACCAACTGACAGGGAGAGTCCAGGAATATCCAGCCAGAGACGAGAACAGGATCCAGCTGACGAACAGACCTGCACCGATCCCCACGTCTAGGCATCCTGAATCACAGATTCTGGTAAGAGGAATAGCGAACACACACAGACAAGAAACGCACACGCGACATCAAACAATCCACTGACAAACACTGGTAGACACAGCTGGGTATATAAAGGGTAGAGAAAACGAGAGACAGGTGGGGAAGATCAGCTCGTGATTGTGCTAATTGCCACCGTCACAAGCTGCAGAAATCGCAGGACCAAAACAAACAACAGAGAGGGACCGGTGACACACCCTGACCCGTGACACATACATCATGGGACACCTGTCGGGTCTAGTCCCTGAGTTAAATCTCCTGCAGTTGCTAACGTTAATGGAAAAACATGGACATGAACTTTTAAAAAATCCTTTTATATTTATGCATTCATTTATTTCATTGGTAAAACTTTATTTTGATGGTCCCTTTTGAACATTCTGTTAACTATAAGTAACTTTGCAACTACATGTCAACTAACACTCATTAGAGCAGCGTTTCCCAAACGGGGTGCCGCGGCACCCTGGGGTGCCTTCTGGCGAGAGCAGGGGTGCCGTGTAAAAACTCCATTAAACATTTTAAAATTGCTAAAATGTGTAAAAAAAATAATAATAAATGTATCATCAATCTCGCATCGTTAACAACAAATAATGCACACAAATTTATAATAAAAAATGCAAATCATAAGTTTTCTGCGTTCGTTGAATTGCGGGGGTTCCGCATGATTTCATTCTCGTGCTTCATTCCCGTGCTTCATTCCCAGCGTCCACACATAAAGCTGCCTCTTTTTCATGGCTTGTTGCGCTTACGGTCAAATACACACGAAACATTGTCACAACGTCCGTCTTGCCGCATATTCACAAACACATCGGTTATGTCCGTGCTGCTGTCAACGGTAACGCGTGCGATTAATGTTTTTCAGTTTTACGCGTTAAAAAATATTTAAACACAATTAACGCACCATCCGTTTTTTTATGTCATCCTTTGGCTAGCCTTACATTATATAATCACGTTCTTATTCATGCAAATGCTTTTAAACCATGCAACCGCGAAAAGACAAAAGAGAACGCGCTGTCTGTGAATGTCCTGCTGACACAGGACGACGCGCATCGCGTGCCAGAATCGACTTCTCTTTCGTGCTTGAACGAATAATAACACACAGTTATGCCAAAATGTCCGTTTTGTTGAGTATCCTCATGAGAGCAGTCTTAAATTAGTTAAAATCTTAAATTAGAGTTGTGAGAAGATGGGACGCGTGTGAGATAAACAAGTGCAGCAGTGACAACAGAATCAAAGAACAGGTAACAGAGAAAATTACTCACTGCTCTTGACTAAAGAACGCTTGTAGCTTTAATAAGGATTCATCTATATTTAATTGATTATTTATGCAGTGAAGACTGTAAAGTGTTTGATAACTTTATTCAATTTCTGTGTTTTCCTGACATCAGTAGCAGTATTGGTATCAGTGATACTGGGCTTCATTCATAAAAAAGATGCCATTAAACAATTATTTAAAATATACTGTCTTTATGTTGTTTATACATTAATTTGGAGATTAACTGTGAAATTATTACATTATAAAATATATTAAAAACAAGCTATCTTATGCAATTATAACAAAATTATCCCAATATAAAAACACAAATAGGCCTACACTGAGTGAGCAAACATTTAGGTGAGATTTGCAATGGTAATTGAGCAATGTTTTGCTGAATTATGAATAAAAGCCTTAATTAAATATGTCATCATGTAAAGTGATCTCTGCAGAAGAAATTAATGATTTCCTAGACTTTAAATGGATGGACAAAAAAATTGATAATATTAAAAAATATCTATATGACAGTAGGCCTATATACGGCAGTTATTCCCTGTGGTATGAAAATCAATACATTTCAAGGTATAGTATCAAAGTAGTATCGTGACAACACTAGTGTAGGGTGCCACAAATTTTTCTAAATTTTCAAAGGGTGCCTCGACTGAAAAAAGTTTGGGAAACACTGCATTAGAGTATTAGTGGACTATCTGCTTCATATCTGCAAACTCTTTATTGTGATGGTCTTCCAACAGACACTCTACTGACTATAAGTAACTTTGCAACTACATGTCAACTTATTCTAACCCTAACCCTACCAGTCTACTAATACTCTACTAATACTCTAATGAGAGTTAGTAGACATGAAGGTGCAATGTTACTTTTAGACAACAGAATGTTTTAAAGGGACCATCAAAATAAAGTGAAACCATTTTATTTACTATGTTTATATGAGCTGGGAGGAAAAAATATATTGCAAAACTTTTGCGTTCCGCTGAGAAACTTTTGAGTTCACTCACAAAAAATATTGGGCTCCCCCAAGAAACATTGCGTTCATTCACAAAATATTTGGGTATATAATACCTTATTTTAAGGTAGTTACACGTTTGTACATAGAAATTATGCATAATTACAAGTAACTAACCCTAAACCAAACCCTAAACATAAATATACATTAAGTACATTTATTTTATTAATATTACTCAGTACTTTCTGGAGTAAGTACAATGTAACTGTACTTACGATGTAACGTCACCTTAAAATAAATTGTAACCAATATTTGCGTTCCCTCAAGAAACATTGTGTTCCTTCGCAAAACATTTGCTTTACCCTGAGAATATTTTGCATTTTCAAACCTTTCAAAAGCATTGACATAATTGTTTTCCCTATTTTTAATCTTTTTCTTAGTTTTTTTTGTGTGAACTTAATTAGTTTTGCAGTGTGACAAAATACATAAATGAATGGTTTATAGGACATATATTCCATGTAGACCTTCAATTATCATGTGCTTATACAAGCACAAAAGTAATTTAAAAAATGAAGTATAATGAATTCAGGTAAACTGCACCACTTTTGATAGTCCCTGTCTAAAAGTTTCCTAATTTACTTAATTTTATCCTAATAATTAGAAACATATTGTTTAAAATACAACACAATACTTCTGTCACTGCTTGAAATTTCATGTTAACTCTCCTAATTTATTTCAAACCCACATAAAGTGTGTCACAGTGGGTTGTTGCAATGAAACACACGGCGAAAGGGCTAGATAACAAAAACTTTATTAAATCCAAACAGAAAACTCAGGAGATCGCACGAGGAAACAATAACAACCACGTATAACATTGACGACACCGGACAATGAACTCAACAAAACAGGGAGTACAGTATTTAAACAGAGAAGCATACAAGGGTGCTAAATGATACGCATGTGTAATTAATCAGATACCTATAAAGCCACAGGAAATATGGAACAGGGAAAACCAAACTAAAACACAAAGAAACTAAACATAACCATGACTCAGTGCCTGCCTAGAAATGCATATTCTGAAATCTGATCAGTATTATGCATAACTTTCAAACATTGAATTTGAACCTCAGACCTTAATGCTAACCGTCAGTCACGCTTACATTGTGATGCAGGTCCACACTTTCCCTTAATCTAACTGAGAAATTAAACAGTGTTTACTTTGGCTTAAAAACTAACTTAGTCATTTTTTTGTTCTCATTCATTAGTGATGGCAATTTCCTTTGTGCAGATGAGAGAGAGAGGGGGGGATTGATTAAATTCTGCATTCAAAATGAAAAGTGTGCTGAAAAGGAGGTCACAGAGTGACTTTCCCCACTCTGAAGGGCTTTATAACTTTATACTGTAAGAAGATATTATTCTGTGCAAATATACACCATCAAGAATATAAATCAAATAATTACAATTTAATTGTTTCCTTATAAGGGCGTTGATCCAATGACAGAATTATACTATTCTTAATCTTTCATGTCCATCCATTCAAGTTTATTGGGTTAACAAAACTTAAATTAATCATATCTTTCAGTAATATCTTATTCTATCTCATATCTAGATATACACCAAGTCTCAACAGAATTAATCATATCTTTATCCTACAATACCAGATTTTACGAAAGTGAAAAAAGTGCTTGACTGTAGATAGACATGAGGAAGAAGCATCATGGGAATTTGGTACATTTACAAATCTGCGAGTATTACTTTTATCACTTTTCTCCTGCTTTACCTCAGTCATCTTCCTAAGCATGTTAACATGATAATAGTGGTGCACATACACTATGAGTGATTTTTCATTATGCGTAATATCATTCAGCAAGGTAATTCCCTTGAGCTCCCCGTGATATCGTGGCATTTGTCCAGTCTCCTTTCAGGAATGACCAATCATTTCCTGTTGTGACAGGCATTTAGATGAATGTGATCTTCTGCTTTGGTGATATGTCACTCCGCTCTAACAGAGTCATGGTAATTACTGCGCTCTGGGGAATGTAATGTATCATCAGAAGGGCTTAAGATGCACCCTGCATATAGAAGCTGAGGTCAGGCTATCAAAAGAACTTGGTGCAATCACTAAAACAATTGACCCTTCGTTAAGCCACGCCAAAAACCGCCACTGGCCAGTCGTGTCTTAGCAACCGTAACTAGGCACGGGAGGTCTGGTAAGCTTTCCAGCGAGGGAAACATGCCGAAGCGTTGTGCGTATGGATTGTGCAAATCCTTTACCCGGTATCCTAAAAGTTTGGACGGGGGAGTGGAATTTTTTTCCTTCCTGAAAATCTAAAAGCCAAGAGGAGAAATTATGTGCGTGGATCAGCAGTGTGGGAGACCCCATTCACAACTAAATGTCGACAGGATTCACAAAAACACCTATTCCTTGGAAGTTGGAAATAATTACGGTTCTTTGTTCATAATGCATATGTTTTAACGTAAAATAAGACGTTTAAAGACAAGACGGAAGCTCACTGACATACTTTAAAATATATTTCAGCATTTTGTTAATCGACGGCCTAACGTTGCTGTTACCCCTGACTGAGTAACTTTAACCCAATCCGATCGCGGCTCTCCCGGTTTTAGTGTTATTCCACAAGAGTTATGGATAAACTGTTTGATTTATAATTATTAGATTAGTTTCACATTTCACTTACCCTGCTGTGCACGAACATATCTGTTCCTTAATTTGTGTGTTTCCCATTTGAATGGTCAGCGTATGAGGCGGCGGCTGCTGCGACTATAGGCTTTAGCTTCAATTTTTATGAAATTATTCTCTAATCGGTTGCATATTATGCCGTGGATATATCCCTCGAATGCATACTGCAGTCCCTTTTGTCTTGCTCTCTCAGATATTTCACGTTCGCCAAAAATTACTAATTATCTCATCGGGAATGTCTGACACACTGTAATAGACTTGAAAGCTTGACAGGCGTAGCAACAGTAACTAAGGAGGGCGGGGCTTAGCGAAGGGTCAATCGTGTTGAAAAGCATCCATATAAACCCTCTTTTCCCCTTTGAGATGACTGAAGATTTAACAATGTTTACTTTCATCTGTGGTTTTGGTCATTGCACCAACTTCAATTGCGAATTCCGTAGTTTCATGCCCTTGGCAGCCACCACTTTGCCTCAAAAACACATTGTGGTTCATGCATACCTATCCTTGCAAGTTATCCTGTGACGTATTATCTTTTAACTTGTATGCTTTTGTTTTACAGTTTTTGAGGATAAAGGCATGTCACAACCAGTCCACACCAGCATCTGGCAATTACTACCTTACAGATGAATTTTCACCAGAAATGCAGCCAATGACTTCAGCAGAAGAAGAAATGGAAAGCCTCCTCCATTGTTAAAGCTGGTGAGTCTATTTATATTTGTCATAACCAATGCACAATTATATGGCTAAATGCATTTAATTTTTAGCATTTAGCATTGTTTTTTCCTGCTGTCCTAAACACTATCAGAACCCTTGCGACTCAAAACTTGATGTGAAAAATTATGTAATAAACAAATTAATAATTAATTGTAAGCGAACAATCAGATCTCGCAGTCAATGTGTTGGATGCAGGAGAAATGGGCAGGGATAAAGATCTGAGTGACTTTGACAAGCGCCAAACTGTCTTGGCGAGACGACTTGGTCAGAGTATCTCTGAAACGGCAAGGCTTAAGTGTTTCTCCCGGTCAGCAGTGGTGAGTATTTACCAACAGTGATCCAAGGAGAGACAAACCAAAAACCGTCAACAGTGTGTCAAACGCCCAAGGCTGATCGATGCATGAGGTCAACAAAGACTATCCCATCTGGTCTGAGCCAACAGAAGATCTACTGTGGCACAAGTCACCGAAAATTATAATTATGGTTATGAAAGGAATGTGTCACAAAACAAAGAGAATCGCACTCTGCCAACCAGAGTGCTTATAATGAGCCCTCTCCACTGTCGAAAAAGCGCCTACAATGGGCAAGTGAGCATCAGAACTGGGCCTTGGAGAAGTGGAATAAGGTCGTCTGGTCCGATAAGTCCCGTTTTCTTTTACATCATGTGGATGGCTGTGTACGTACACGTGTGCTGTTTACCTGGGGAAGTGATGGCACCAGGATGCAATGTGATACGACGAGAAGCCGGTGAAGGGAGTGTGATGCTCTGGGCAATGTTCTGCTGGGAAACCTTGGGTCCGGCAATTCATGTGGACATAAATTTTACATGTGCCACCTACTTAAATATTGTTGCAGACCGGGTACACCCCTTCATGACAATGTCCTCTTTCAGCAGGAAAAGTTCAAGGTGTTGTCCTGGTCTCCAAATTCCCCGGATCTCAATTCAATTGGCCATCTGTGGGATGAGCCACCGTGGATCAAACTTGTTGGTCCAGCATATCCCACAGATGCCTTGTCCACACTATTACGTTTTCGTTTGAAAACGCATCTCGCATCTCCATTTTGGCTTTTCCGTACACTGAGTATTGTTTTTATGAACGAAAACCAAGCTTTTTGAAAACTCTCTCCGAAGTGGATGAATCTGAAAACGCCATTTTCACGTTGTAGTATGGACTGTGAAAATTAGGCATTTGAATATTGTACTGATAGATATTCATGTTTATACCGGTATTGTTGTGCCTGTTATGTGCTATTCACTTTCACACAGTTGCTAAAATATGTTGCTTTTCGCACTCTTCAAATCATAGTCTAGCAAAGATGACAGATAATTTACTCGCACTTGCTGTCCTGCAGCAAAAAAGAGAGCAGTTGCGTTTTAGACCAAACATATAATGGTTAGTGTGACCTGGTCGCATTAGTGAATGGTGAGATGTTCTGCTTAATAAAATGATCCTGCCAGAAGAATTGCGTGATAACTTTACTATGTCTTGTTCTGTCTGTATCATCTCAGTGAGCTTTTATGAGGTTTTATGCATGTGCAGTTAGAAGAATTTAGCGTTTTCCAAAGTGTCAGTGTGGACGAGAAACTTTTGGAAAACCTTTGAAAATGCCAGTGTGGACGGAAAGCATTTTGAAATGAAAATTTCATTTTCAAATGTATTCGGATTAATGTAGACGTAGCCTCAATCTACACAGACCTTAATATGTGGCCTTGTTAGGAGATGATCCATGATATTCGCTTCTCCTGTGACTGGTCATAATATTTTTGCTCAAGTTCTGGAAAGCAAGTGTTCTGGACAGCAGGGGAAAAAATCCTAGCCACTACTTTTAAAAAATTGACTTTGGAATTGTAATGTTAGTTCTCATCCATCAAACTGCATGCAAACCTGAGTCAAGTTGGCCATCTACCTTCTAAAATCACTCAAAAATACAATTAAAACACTCTCAATTGACACTAATGCATTTTTGCTGTCTCATAAGACTACCATCAGTCAGCAAAGAGAGACTTGTATTCAAACTCAATGCTTTTAAGGCGCCAGATGACGTCTCAGCTGAAAAGAGTGGATTTAAGCGTTAAGCTCGTCCAGGAGGTCTCAGAGCACACCCTGTAAATCCCACCATTAACGTTCATGGATAAAGGTAACAATGATTAACGCCAAAGCCGATAGCGTCAAACGGCAGCATTCGTCACCGGTGGCAGTTCGCTGTCAGCGCAGGTGATTCATTATGCTTAGCTTATTTTAATTAGCTTTGCTGCCACACAGCTAATTGGTCGCGGATTGTAAGCAGAAAAGAGCCGCTGCCTCGAGGCGAGGTGTTAAGACGACTAGACTGCTTATATCAAATCTGATTTAAGTAATAAGCGTTTTCAAAAGGCCAGCTGGCTATCAGTGCCAGGTACATGTCATGTGACCTTTTTAAAAGGCGTGCACAGAAATGTTGCAAGCCAATAAAGCATGTGTTGGTGAACAATGTTCTGGCTCTCTGTTTCTGTTGCCTCTCCTCTTACATGAATTCAGATGAGCTAGATTTTGCTTTTATTGTGAGAAGAAAGCAATATCAGATCAAAGGCTTCTGACAGCTTCAGGAAGGCGAGTTATTTGTGAGCATCTTATCAGCAGCTGTGGCAGCAGACGTATGGCACGACTTTATCTGTGACAGAGGAAGGCATCACGCACAAACACACACAAACAGGCGTGTGCAGACACATGACGGAGGAGGGCCTCGCACTCTTCAGGCTTCAGTGCTTCAAACTCGCCTGCTCCTTCATATGCTTCTGCCGCACGTATACATCATCCCTCTGATCTGTTTACTTACAGGGAATGTTACGGCAAACATGGAAGGAGAAATAATGCTCAGATTTTTGTTTCAAGTGCAAACGTGCTCATTACAAAAAGCAGTTCGTCCGTCTTTAAAATTTAAAATGCCTCAAGGCTGTGCTGAAAACCCAGCTTTCTGTGTCTCTACTATAATATCGCTAGTTATCATTTGATGTGGCACCCACTTTAATGTTCAATCAAAGCATGCCATAACAATGGAGATGCATACCATTTTACTCAGAGATTGATCAGAAAATGTAATGGGTACTTCATGTATTTTTCATTCTGTGTTATTTACTGTAGGCCTACATATACTGTAAAGTATTTGTTATATGTTTGTTTGTGAATTTGTTTTTTTATATTTTCAGTTAATTTTAGTGTGCCGTTCATCTATATTGCTCCATTTTATTTTTATTTCAGTTCAGTAACATTTCTAATATTCGTTTAAAGCTTTTAATTTTTAAACTTTTAGAGTTTTTCATGTAGTATTTTATTTATTTTATTAGTTAACTAACATAACTTGTTTCAGTAACCTATCAACTGTTAGATGCTACTATTATATTTGTTGTTAATATTTTTAATTAGATTTTATTTTTATATTTTTGTATTTTGTCATTTTGTTGTGTTTTTTTGTCATTTGTATTTAAGTTTTTGTCAACTTTTGTTTAATTTAAGTTATTTAAGTACTAAATGAAAATGAGAAATAATGCCTTGATCAAGTTTTTTATATTATATTTTAACAGTTAATGTATCATTTCATTCTCAAGTAGTGACATTTATTTTTATGGTTTAAGTTTTAGTTACCAGTAGTACCTTGTTTTACCAAAAATTATTTGGGGGAAATAAAAATATAAATAAAATTGTTGACAAATATTATGAGGGCAGGTGCCAGGACAAGCACTTGGTTTCTATTTATGCAGTGTTGTGCCGAGTAGCTCCGCTCACTGCGTAATCTCAGTGGTCCAAAATCTCACTCCACAGGTGTATATTAAACATCAAACATCCTCTGATGGACAGACAGAAAAGTTTGAATTCACACTGAAATCTCTGATCTTGGCAGATCTGAGAATAGTTTAGAACATTGTTGAGATGTCTTCTGAAACTTTAGATAAGTCGTATTAAAGTTTTTCAGGGTTTTTTTTCCTCTGAAAAAAAAACAGAGAATCAGGAGAGACAAGACTCAAGTTTCTCTCCATTTAATGTTATTGTAGGAGAAACAATAGAGATGTTAAAAAAGATCTCGTTCATGATTTTTCTTTCCTACAGGGGTGGACACCTTAAATAGCATTTGATTAAGCGAATTTGCCTGAGACGTTTTGCTCAAAGTGTTTTCAACAAAACTATCAGTGTGCTTTGAAATCGAATAGCCCTGGAAGCACCACGGATATCACTTTCTACTGCGGTACAATACTGAAGACTAGCTGTGGGTGTCAGACTCGCCTTCAGCCTGTCTGCTGTCCCGGCCCACGCAGAGATGGCAGGCGGAGTAAATTGAACTGATCTGTGTTGATTAAGGTTGAACTGAGGGCAAAAGAGAGCAGGCACACGAAGGTCACCCCCTTTATCTATAATCACATCACAGTGGAGCGCTACTGGTGGATCAGCGTCTCATAATTACTCGTTATTCATGAGTCAGTCAGAGAGAGAGAGAGAGAGATTCACATGATGTACTGCTCCCTTGCGCTCCTGAAATGGCAGCTACAGGAGATGTTTAGTAAGAATAATGACATAAATGTTAATCCTGATGTTCAGACGGTTAATTACATGGAATGAACCACCTGTGTTTGTTCGCAACTGTTAAAACGCGGCAAACTAAAACGCTGCAATTAAAGGTTAAAAACATCCTTGCTCATCCAATCATGTCTTGCTTGTCCTGTGGCCTTACTTCTCTATGTCTGCCGGATCATGCGGTTTTAGGGGATCAATATCCAATCCTTTTTATTACAGATTAATCCCTGAATATCCCAGCTTCAATAAAACTCTATTTTACAGTTGCTATGTTTGGAATGCAATGCCAGTGTATACCAGGGCATACTGGATACTGTGCAGTAAATACGTTATACTTTAATGTATTTGTTTTCAATTCAGGATATTTTAATTTTTTTCATCTTTTTTTTTCAGTCTAACCACACATAAACACAAAATGGTAAAACTTCAACACCTTGAAACCTTATCGGTGCTTATGTTATGACGCCATGACTTTTAGTCACATAAAAACCAATAAGGTTCGATGTGTTTAATTTCTATTCTCCATACATATGTTTATAAATGTTGATATAATTTGATAACCTCGTATATTTTGCTTTGTTTATCATAAAGTGGTTGTGCTGTTTCAGAAAGAAAGAGAAAGTCATGCCGGGTGAGTAAATAGATCCATAATTTTCATTTTTGGGTGAACCGTCCCTTTAACGCCTATCTGTCCTTATCTTTTTTTAAAGGGTATTAATATGGTATCAGTTCATTGAATATGTGTATGTTGTGATGTGAAGTATCATTTGAATGAGAATAACTCCTAGGACATTCTTGTTTGTACAACTGATAGCATCTATGTTTCCCACACCAGCAGCGGCCCATTATTAGACATGATTATAACTGCACAAACAGCAAAAGGCACAACCCAGAAGACCATGGTTAAAAGAAAGGGTCCTATTTATCCTTTGATGAATCCTGTCCCTTTCAATCGGGGGTGTCTAGAGAATTAGAATAGATAGCAGTCAAATTAATTATCGCCTCATATCTCATAAAGAGTTCCACTGCAGCGCATACAGTTTATTGCAATGCTTCATGAAGCTGTTGACTGTGTTCAGAGAGAACGACACTCGTTCCAAATGGCTTTTGATGACGATCTGAAATTCAATTGCATTGCGTCAAAGAAGAGCCAAGTCCCAAGATGCCTGCTGCTTGAAGCGCCATCCTTCTCTATTATTATTTTTTGTTTTGTTTTTGCTCAATCCGTTTAAGAACTATTGTTAGCTGTTGGGTGCAAAAATAGTTTTCAGTCCTGAACAATATGAGGGAGGTTATATGGAGTTAAACACAACATCGCACTTAGCTTAATGAAGAACAGAAAGTGAAACGCCGGCTCCAGATTTGTGTTGCTCAACACACCCACCTTAAGCGTAGCTCTTTCAGAGAAAGACAAGGAGCAGAAGATAAAGGTGACAGCTAAAGATATACACTGGCATGATAAAAAGTTAGGTCGTCTTCTTCTAAGACACATTTTCTTTGGCACCGTGGCCCCGGCTGTGGAGCCAATGCCGTCATTATGGGTGAAAAACTGTCCCGGTTCAGGGCCCTGACTTTATTGGAATTGCTCGTAAGTGTCACTACGTCACACTTGCTCCCCTGAGGTGTATTACTCCATGGTGAAATAAGTGCTGGGTGATAAAAGAAAATGCTCTATAAGACGTATCTGTGCCAGAGGGAGCCGCAAACACGGAAACGCCACTGCACAGCTTTATGGACAATATATTGGCAAAAAATTGAATTGCCTTTGAGCAAGACAGAGTAACACAACACAGTTCTCTGATCAGAGAATGTTTGAGGTTTTTGAGCTAAATGTATTGGTTTTACAGCCTAAACCAAGAACTGAATAATAATGGGGTATTTAGATAAAAATACCATTTCTGAATGATATTCGGTTGCGTTAATGGTTCTTGCACACGTGCTGATGAGCACTGAACATGGTACTAAAATACAGGGTTTCCACCAATTTAATCGCCAAAACTTGAGAGTTACTGAATCAACAGCGCGAAAATGCGAGCGGGAATAATCCACTTGACAAATGCTCCTATTTTTAATGGAACAAAAACATTAAGCAGAACCAGTGTAGTCGGACTTCCAATAAGTCGGTTCTTTTTAGTAAATCAAAACAAACTGCTTAACCAATTCAACCCCCGAACGAATAAAGACTACACTTTTCGTTCTATGACTTCCATTCATACACATGCTAATGCGGGAGACAGGAAACGTAAGCTCATTCGCTGCATTCCAATGTTAGCGAACTGTGAATTCATTTACGTAAAGACGTGCAACCATTAGAAGATTGATAAATCTTTAAATCTGCAAAATTGCATTAAAGTGGAGTAGATTGCATATATTTTTACATTTTGGAATGTTATATGTTGTATTTTATTTTTTTTAAAGATTCCACGAGTGTGAAATCATATTACAACATTTTTATGTCCATAGAAATGTTGTGATTCTTTTAAAAGAATCAACAACATACAGCGCAACCAGTGTAATCTTACTCCCTGAACAGATGCGCCTATTCTTTTTGACGAATTAAAGACACAATAAGACTCCCAAACTACTCTATAATGAATTGGTTCTTACTGTTATATTGAGATTTCAATCAGAGTTGTACTAACTGGTTGTTTATATGACAACATGTAGTGAAAGAGACACATAATAAGCATCTTTCGTCTTTTTTTCATAAATAATTACTATTGGTCACCCTTTATGTCTATCTGTGGGTTTTGCAAATATCTAACCTATGAAAAGTATTTAAAAAGAGCTTGTGACTAAACCTCGTTATCGTATCGTTAATGTATTTGAGGAGCTGAGAAGAGTGTCTTACTCTAGCATTTGTCATCGAGTCAGAGCCAAATAAGTCTACCATAATAATGCATGTAAACAAATTGAACCGTATTGTGAACTGTTGCCATCAGACTAATTTTAGCATCCTACCTTTCAGGGGGATTCTGTACTGTGAAATAGGAAATGACAGAATTTGTCCCATGAGTTTTGTGAACATGGAACTTTCTTGGCTGTAATAACACAGTGTTTGGAGTTTCTCTTCTGACAGGTTGAAGCAGACAAATGAGGAGACTCACAGCCCACCTGAAGCCCAGGAGAATGCAGCCCGAGCAGGCTTTCCAGCGCAGGCCCCTGATAATTACCAGGCCTCTTCAGGACTGACATCTGCTTCCTACCCCACTATTAGGACCAGCGACTTGAAGAAGAAGAAACAAAACAACAGCGAGGGGTTCCACTATATGCTCTATAAGCAAAAAAAACAAAACAAAAACATTGTGACTTTGTGAAGGTGGTATCTGTTTTCATTTTACACAATTAATCAATTTATAATGCTTGAATTCTTTTGTGGGTTCATGGTGAGATATGGTCCATCTGTTGATGGATGCAGTCTATGCAGTTTATGATGAGAGGCTTTCTAATCATCATGCTCAATGCAGAAAGTAATTTTGTTCTGGGTCATAAGCTAATTGGAACCTATTTAGCCCCCTTTCGATGATATATGAATTTCCCAAATGTATTTTCAGATTTGTTTATAATGAGTTGGAGATCTGCTGGCTCCAATAATGAAGTCTTAGAACATTGTTTCAGTTATGTTATTTTGAAGGGAGAGTTCACCCAAAAATGGAAATTCTGTCATCATTTACTCGCCCTCATGTTGCTCCAAACCTGTATGAGTTTCTTTCAGTAGATATTTTGAAGAATGTTGGTAACCAGACAATTTATGGCACCCATTGACTTCCATAGTATTTTTTTTCCAAATATGGAAGTCAGTGGTTACCGTCAACTGTCTGGTTACCAACATTCTTTAAAATATTTTCTTTTGTGTTCAACAGAACAAAGAAACTCACACAGGTTTGGAACAACTTTGGGTAAACTATCCCTTAAAGGAATATAAAAAACCTATCTAAAAATGTTCCTATTTATAATGTAACAATACTAAAAGCAGTACAAGCTAATTGTCACGCGTTAAATAGAATCTACAGCACTAGTTATATGTATACTTGATATTGTAGTAAATTCAAGTTGTAGTACTTAAGTATTGTGTGTTTGCTAACTAAATAGCAGTCCATAGTACTTAGTATACGGTACACTCTAGCATTAGTACATTATAAATAGTAGTGTATAGTCCAAATTTGGAAATAGTACATTCTAGCTGCATACGTATTAGAAATATAGAACCTTCCTAAGAGGTTCTTATTTTCTTTAATTATTTAGTGTCTCATAATAATAGTTTAAAATGAGCTGAAATTCAAGTTGAGCTCTGATTATTCCAGGATAGTGCCTAGGTAATTAAGTCTCCATTTTCTGGCCTCCTGATGTGAGATGTAATGCTGATGTCGACTCTGGAGATTGTAGGCATGGTGGTGGTTCGTCTGTCGAGCGTCTGCTCTTTGGTGACCTTGTTCTTCTGAGGCATCTGCGGCTCAGTGGAGCGTTTTTTGGCCGTCTCATGCTCCATCAGTCCCAATGACGGAACACAGCACCAGACTAGACCCGTATGGCCATAAGGGGTGCTGGAGTCAAAGCGATCCGCCAGCCTAGCTGACTCCTCTGGTTTAAGGGTCATTCAGCACCTAAAGTCACCCTGATGCACTCATATGAAAACTCCAGAGATATCTCTTTGATTGGCATTGTACACACGGATAGGTTCAATCAAAAGGTAATTTCATCCTTTGAATGAAAAAACTAAAAAGAAAATTACTAGTTGTAATGCATTCTACAAAGAAACAAGCAAAAACACTAGAGTATGCATTAAAAAGTGTATATGGATATTCTAAACTACAACATATGGTGAATTTGCATGAAAAGCTCCTAGCAGTGCAGGGAACAAGAGGAACAGGAGCTCCCGCTGAAGCCAGCCATCATACACAACATGGTGATGATGCGTTCAGTTGCCATGGAAATTCAAGTTAGTAGACCAGACCACATGCAACAAGGTTCAATGGTTAAAAAAATCTCAAATGAACTGATGTAACAATCTGCAAGCAATTAATTATTGCACTATTTCAACTGCTTTCAGCTGTTTGCTTTGTGAACGAATGCCTTCTTTTTCTGCCCCCAATTTCCTCTGGTTTACTATATAGTTTTGTATATTGACGAATATGTCTGTGCTTTATACCACTGTACAGTTGCAAACCTTAACCTTGGTTACAATCAGATGGGTTTTTTTTTCATTGCTAATCACTGCAAACTGTTATTTTCCACCAATGTGTCAATGTTTTACTGTTGAGCATATTCGGGTTAGACCCTGCTGGTAAATGCAGTAACGACACCTTTTTTTCTCCACAGCCATTCATAAAGTACTCTTACAATATAAAATATTTGTCAAGTAGACATATAAATCACAATTTTCTTATATATACTAGGCTATACTATAGTAGGCAACCTATATTTGACGTCACATCTTTGGATGGCTGCTAGTGAAGGGCTTGGGTCTGAGATTGAGATAAATGGGAACACGATACTGTTGGAATTATTATAGACATTGTTCTCCTCAGTGCACTTTTGTGCAAATGTGTCAATCTCTGACCCCTAGTGGTGGATTGTAGTGTAGGGGTTATTGTTTGGGAAGCTTAATATGAACACACACTGAAAAAGTATAGGATAGGATAGGAATTGTATACCAATGTATAGGAATTGTATAAAAACTCATTAGTTCAGTTTACTTAATTAAATTGTGCAAACTCGTTGCCTTAATTAAGTAAGCATAACTTAATTACATCGAGTTCTCCTTACTTAATATATTTAAGTTTTGTCAACTTAATTCTATTTATGATGTGAGGTAGTTTACTCCCAGAGTGCATTGCGGCATGAATAAATGAATTGCTTTGTTTTACCATTTGTGGCTTTATTTTACCATTAAAATTGTATTTGCCAACGTTATTGGGGTTATACTGACAAGAGACAGCAAATAAAATTTAAATGGTCTAATTAATTAAATTAATTTTAAAAAAAACTTGTTACCATTGTTGTGGTTTTCATGCTGGATGTTAAAGTCTGTGTGTGACAGGCTAAATTGCAAGATATTGTCACAAATATAGAGGGATTATATCAACCCAGTTAAACGGTTATGCCATAAGAGTTAGCAATTAAAATGTTAAAAGATCATTATTAACCATGAAATATAATTGTTATACATAATTAATACATTTATTAAAAACATAGAAATAATTTAAGTATAAATATATATAATATTTATTGGTACACTTCCTTTGAAATCAAATAACTGTGATTTCATGTTGCATCACTGCATCAATTGTAAGAGAATCACAATAATTTAAATGAAGTTCCAAGTGCCCAACCAAAGGGAACACTAATCACAATAATGGAGAGAAATTTTAGGAAATCAACATGAATTTATGGTCAACTTATGTGACGTTCTCCCAAGTTGTTTAGTTGTATTGACAATAACATTCAAGAAAATGACCGTATGCCACTAAGAAGAACGATGACTGCAGAAGTGGAAGAAATGAGTGAAAAGTCTATTAAGAATTGCCCGCATCAAAAAACATTTGCCCCGCCTGTTTTTTTTTGTTTTGTTTTTTTGTTTGCTTTGGCAAAATGGTACTCAAACCATTTAAGTAATGTTTAATAGGGTTTTCTGAGTAATGAAGGCACAGCATGCAAACAGTACAGATTACTTAATTTTTTTAAGTAAGTTCAACACATTATTGGATATTTAGTAAAGTTAACTAAACAATAGTTGGTAAGAGCAATGTTAGATTTTACGGTGCAGGAGGGATGTTTCACTTTCACTGTTTTAGAATGTTATGTAATTCTAACCACTTGTATTGAATTGTTTCTGTATCATTGATCAGAGTACTAAAGTACTCGAGTCATGAGTCATTTGTATTTGTACAAGCAAGCTAAAATGACACACAATGCATTTTGATCTCACGTTTGCTTTTGTTAACACTATTGGTAGGTTTTGGGTTGGGTTTCAAGTGCGATGGAGTACAGTATAGTGCCACTCACCAAAGATTTCATTTCTGAACTGCTGTGATATGTATAACAACCAACGTAATAAAACGTTTCTAGATTCACGTTCATCTGACTGAAAGCACTTTTAACATTACAAGTGTTGCGAAATATGCACTGCAATATGTGCAGAAATGTTGCAACAGGTCAGATCTCAAACACTGTTTTAAATGTGCAACATTATTGTCTGTAAGCGAACATTAGTTGGAGGGGAATAAGGGTGTTGCCATGTGTCCATTGATAAATTACCTTTGAGTACTGAAAATACTTTATTACAGTGATAACTTTACCATAGTCAAAATTCTCATTTCAGAAATCAGGTCACTTTATAGTTTACTGCCAATCAACTTTCAGTACTTCAGGTTTAGTACTCCCACTGATAATAAAAAGCAGCGGAAAACAATTTCATGTGCACTTGCAGGTATCATAAGGGAAAAGTGGATTTTCTTTCATCTGATCCACTTTTTACTCAAAGCTACTATCCACAGGAGCAGTGGATTGAGGGCAGATGTTTCTCTCAATAGCTCAAATTCCATTAGCATAATGATCAAGTGCAGCGCAAACTAAATATTTGATAGCCGGGCCCAGTGCGTATATGTGTGTGCGTTTGATGTTTGTTTGGTCCTATCACGCTGGGGTTGTTTGAGGTCAGATAAAGGCTGTTCCTGATTCTATGGGAGGGAAACACAACCCCGGATGCTCCTCATGATACGGCGTAAGATTGTTTGAAAATGCCCCAGTTCAGATAAACACCTCATGAATATGAGTTTAAAAAAAATGCATGTCAAAACATAGCAACAAGTTCCTCGCTTCTGTCTCCTATCAAGAAAAACATGTTCTCTCTGCCCCGGGAACGGGTGCTCTCATCCGTGTTAAACAGTCGACTCCCCCCTGAGAGCTGGGGTGAAGACAGAAACAGAGTGAGTGTCCCACAGGCTAACAGCTCACACAACACCCTGCAGAGAGAACGACGCCAGCGACGACTCACAGCTTTCTCTGATCAGTCAAGCATAATGCAATAAAGTGCATCTCGCTAACCGGTACTCTGCAGCGCTCCTGAGCTAAATGATACCGCTGGGTACCACTTCTCTTCAGAACCTTGGATGGTTGTGGTTTGCTATTGGTCGATCTCATGTGATTGACAGGTTGTCCCGCCCTCGCACCTGTAAAGGCATCATCAGAGAAGAGAAGAGATGTCACTGCAAAAGACTGCACAATTACATCTCATTACATTCTAAATGCAGCTGTTCACGTCCTCGTAATTATGCGTTTATATGGCAATATCAACGCCAAAATAGAGCTGTCTATAGAACTCGGAGATCTAATTCGCTGCTGGTTCCTTCAAGATTTTCCTATGGAGTTTTGTGATGGAGTTTTTCAATTTATGTGTGAAATAACGCATGTGGTAAGCATAACTTGACTATACTTTAATGTTTTGTTCTAAAACGTAAATTACAGACCTAAACGCACAGTTTTAAGCAAGTATGTTAATTTTTGTG
This sequence comes from Siphateles boraxobius, assembly GCF_051911475.1. NCBI lineage: Eukaryota > Metazoa > Chordata > Actinopteri > Cypriniformes > Leuciscidae > Siphateles > Siphateles boraxobius. The sequence goes on along the minus strand of NW_027508799.1, from coordinate 31,375,283 downwards.
AACAGATGTTTTTAATAAGTAACAAGATAAGACAGCTTGGGGTGTGAGTGTGTGCAGATTACTTTGTAGAACAAAACATCAAAGCATAGTTCAGATGTCATACCTGCACCACTTTATGAATGTTGTACTTGGAAAATTCAGAGTTTACCAGTTGTAATTAAGAGTTCTATGAGTATGTGATTATGAGTATTATGAGTCAGAATCTCGTAATTACGGCAATTCTTACATGGCATGAATGCACCTTTAGTTTGATTAAATATTACGAGGGCACATTCATTAAAAGAAATAATGATGTGCACGGATCAATTATTTATAATAAATACTGCAATATTCCAAAAAATAATCAATTTTAATGTTTACTTTAATATTGTAAATCCAATATTGTTTCCTTTATTTTAATTTTATAAGCCGAATCTCAGACAACTCACAAGCCCTGAAGCAACATCACTTTGGCTTCTTTTTGCGCTTGAACGGACAAATACATACAACATATTGTCAAAATACATGATATCTTGGCGAGTGTCATCGAAAACAATTGATTATGTTGTGAACATAAACAGTGTATAAAGAAATCAGCTGTGTTTCATTGGATTTGTGCATTATGTCTTAAAGCGACCTCTTACCAGCTACTGTCTGTCTTTAATGTTAATCCAACAAAAAAAGACAAAGAGAAAATCACTCACTGCTCTTGACTGAATAACTTTTGAAGCTTGTAAAATGATTAGTCTGTATTTAATGTTATTTGTTATTTGATTATTCTATTTCTGTACACCTACAAACCTGGAGCCTGGTTTATTTGTGCTATTGCTTTGGCTAATTGTGATCTTTAAATTTATACGATTACCAAATAGCATGGGTCACAAAAACTTCCTACAAATAAACAAAAACAATAACTTATTTTAGCATATATTTCTTTCTGCTTTTGAAGTATTTGCAACCCACAGCTTCTCTATTAATAAAGAGAGGTGCACAAACAGATGGGACTAATTCACACAAGCAACCACTCTCTCATTAATGCATTCAAATAAATAAATGTACTCTGCTAATACAGTCTGCTCAGGATTTTGCAGTGATTTGTAATGGCACACGCATTAGAAGTGGATTAATCAAGACCCCCTGTATGCTGGGAGACCACAAACATCTTCTAGTAACAACGAGCATGAAAACACTCCCGGCCCGTCCGCGTCTAAACCAGCTCACTTGCAAGTGATTAGCGACTTCATTACCCATGAGCCACTCCGTCACTCTATGTAGGCCTGTTTTCAGCAAGAGGTTTCCGCGTCGCCTGCAGTGATGGACAGGGAGTGACGTCAGACTCGTTGTTAATGGGCTGGGCATTTGAGAGCAATTTCCCCTATCTGCGTAGGGTCACTGGGGAATCGCTTAATGGGAAATCGTTATGCAAATCCAATGTAATTAAAACAGGAACCACATGCCTCAGAACCTAGAGTTGTGTGTGTGTGTGTGTGTGTGTGTGTGTGTGTGTGTGTGTGTGTGTGTGTGTGTGTGTGTGTGTGTGTGTGTGTGTGTGTGTGTGTGTGTGTGTGTGTGTGTGTGTTACGTGGGTGTTAATTTACATCATTAAGCAGGCAAATTAGCAGTAGCCAGAATGAGCAGCTGATTATTTTAAGTTCATGTCTGATAATGTGTTTGTGGGGGTAAAAAAAGGGCCATAACAATTCCAGGACATTCAAGCTGAACATTATTTGTGAAATTTGCTTGGCAGCGAAGGGGCCCTTATTTTGGAGTCAATTAAAAGGGAATTATTTCATGCATTGACAATACTTTGGATGGGCTATTATGCTGTTGGTTAAGAAGCTGCACACAACATTATCATAATGAGGGGGGCAATCCCACAGTGGGCCTGTATTGACATTATTACACAAACCAAGAGTAAGAAATCACTTTAATTCTCCGTAATAACATTTCCTAGAGCACAATATAATTTCTGCTGCAGATTTGTTCACTGCTGAGGTTTTCTCGGATCATAAATGAATATAGAAACTCTGTGGCTTTCGCTGTCTTCCAAGAAAATGCATATAAGAGCTGATAAATTAAACAGATCTCAGCTTTGTAAATATTCCCATAGGAAAAAAACATTTCAAATGAGATCTCCTAGACAGCAATGAGATAGAGAGAAAATGGAGACCTTTTTCTTCCTCTGATTTTTCTGTTTTCCTAAGAAAACATGCTGTTATTTCTCCTCTAGTTACAGAAGAGATTTCAGCAATGCTTCAGACTGTACTCATTTGCCAAGAGAAAGTCTGGAATCGAATGCCAAAGACTTTAATGTGAACGCCATAATTTCCTCCAATTCCTCCAAGACCATCTGAGGTATGCTATCTAGAATTCATTTACAACTCTATATTCTGACTGTATGTCAATTGTGGTCTCATTTTTTGCAAATTTTAGCTCTTTTAAAAAATATTTTTAGAATATTTATACTACCGTTCAAAATGTTGTGGTTGGTAAGATTATTTGATGTTTATGACGTTGCATAAACATGGCCATTATTTTAAGTGGCTGTCTTAAGAACTAGTATTACCAAGAGTTAGAGTTAATCAGTTTTACTTTTTGGTATTAAATTAGTCCAAGTCTTGCAATTCTGTAGCAAACGCATAGCAAAGTCTACAATATTAGGCCTATAACTTTCAAATTAATGTTTAAACTGTTCTAACATCTTGACAAATTTTCCTTTCCTAATTTGTTAGCACAGTTCTTGTATTGCTTGAAACCTCAATCTTTCAGTTACATGCTTAGGTCTTTAACCTGCATTATCCTCGAGAGTTTAAAGGCCAGGGTCGTGTTATCAGAGATGACATTGAAGAGTGTGATAGCAATGAGTGAAAACCAGCCCTCCTAAAAATAAACGTGATCAGAGCGCGTGCTGCGGTGCACATGTATTCAATACACTGCAGACAAGAGCGCATGAGCGATGCGTCATGGGACGGTTGTGTTCACTCCATCTTTCAGTGCCTGTCGACAGCTGCCGCTTTCATACTTCAGATTCCACTAAAGGTGTGTGTCCTTCCACCGTCCGAGCTTTGTCTCCCACGTCCAGGATTCGGAGGCTCTTAATATACGCAAAAGAGAAACAGGCTCGGCACATAGTCCGTCGCTGAACCATAAAAACCTTTTTGAATGCATTATGGGGTCATGCATTTATCGAACTCAGGCTTTTAGACCAAAAGTTGCCCTCTCAACTTGCCTCAAACTTGCTACTGGACATAAATGTTCTCGGCATGCCTCTTTCTTCCTGTTTTTATGACTTAAGTGCTATGCTCCCTTTTCATGTTCTTCCCAGCAGTCTCGAGGTGTTATTCACCTGTAATTAATGCCACGCTCGACTGAATAGGACTCTCATTAGAAATTCAGGCCTCCGAGCTTTAGTGAATTATAGCGTCAGACGGCACCATAAAATGCTCAATTTAACAATTAAGTGCATTTATATCTGCAGCACCTCACCATAGGACACCCAGAGTCTTTGTTGTCTTTAGGGTGGCTGTGGGAATCTTATTCACCTGAATATATGAATTATAATAAATGGGAACTTGTCTTTTATAAAAACCTATAACATTTTCTGTGCTGGATCAGCCACATGCATGTGACTCAGAGGGATAATGAGCATTAATTGTGTGTTTGTGCAATTCCAGAACAATGGTGTGCCAAAAGGTGGCATTCATGGGAGGCGCTGTGGTGAGTTATTTTGGTTGGCCATTCACATGTGAGAGGTGAGGCATGAATCAATCATTGAAAACCACACTACGCAGTCTCCCTCGTACATCACTCCTCTGTTCACGCTCCTGGACTCCTCTTCAAAGGTAAGAGCCTTGTTACAATGCTTTTTTATCATGTCTAACAGTCTGCCATAGAAATCAAAGGTCCACTTCAGAGGTCTTTTAAGTTAGAGAGCAAAGAGTGGCTGAAGAGTCTTTTGATTTGAGTAAATGGAAGGGTTCACTTTCTTTGCTTGAGTTTTTATTTATTTTTGCATGTTTTTCAGCATTATTAATGTAGTCTAATAGTGTGGGATATTGTGAGGTAAATGACAGGGTGTCTGGAACATGACTGGAACGACATTCTGGATAGGCTTGGTTGGTAGTAACTGTATATCGTTTGATATATAGTTACAGTTGATGTTGTCAGTATATTGGATATGTTGTTTTACACCATCAAACTTTAGACCATCATAAACTAATGAACAATGAGGGGTCTTTATAAAAATTCATAGGAACTAGAGATGCGCGGATGGGCTATTATTTCATCCGCAACCGCATCACAAAACTCATCATCCATCCGCCATCCATCCGCACCAACGTTTTTGACCAATTTTCAAAACCGCACCCCTCCGCCATCCGCTGATACAAGGCGCTGCTGATGACAGCCGCCAGACTAGAAACCGCCCGCCACCTGCCCGAATTTAATTAAAATATTTTTTTGCGTCACGTCATCCGCCCGATCTGTGGTTTATCCACGGAGTCCGCGGCTATAACCGCCAACCGCGCATCTCTAATAGGAACATATTTTGACTGATTTTTAGTTTAGTTTTGACCTGCATATTGTGGTTCTAGGGTGTGTTCATACTTGTAGCGATACATTTAGTCCAGGTTCGCTTAGCGTTCACACTGTCATTTTTAGTGACACAACTTGTCGAACATCAAAAACAATGTTGTGTGCTGGGCTAAATCCGCTCACTGTATGTGTGTATGTACAAGATGGTAGCTGAGAACTCGTGAAGTGCTTCTAAAATGTGTAAAGGAGTCAAAAAAGTATCAGAAATCCCTCCGTCACACACACAAACAAAGATCTGCTGCGAGGAAACGCAGTTCTGACACTTGCACTGAACTGTAATGGGCAAAGTCGCGACTATTACGAGGAAAAAACAGATATGCTTGAGCATTATGTCCTTTTTAGGGTCGAATCTTGAGACATCATGTCCTGTTTTGGTTCGTTTACATGTTTTGTTCATATTTCAGTCGAACATTACCAGAGTTCATTTGAAAGTGGACTGAGACCCATCTTTTCAGCGATCTTGGTCCGCTTGTTTGGTTCGGATGGCAGCATTCCTCCAGAATGTCAAACATGAAGGTCATTGACTCGATTGCCTCTTGGCAAAGTCATGCCAGTTATGTCAAGGACATTAACATTAGCATGACCAAAGCCAAAACAGAGTAGATGCCAACAAGCTGTTGAGCGTTTGTCATTTACAACCAATATGTGACATTATTCCCCTCAGGTTATATCAGTTTTCTCTTTAATACACAATAAACTGTTGCTGGGTCC
>NW_027508799.1:31320000-31362500 GCF_051911475.1 Siphateles boraxobius | reverse complement strand
ATTGATTGCTATCAGGATGTGAAGAGAGTTTCAACCAAATCAAAAGGGTTGCCTTCCCTATCTTTAACATTAGTTAACTAGTTAACATGAAATAACGATTAAAAATACTTTATTAATCTTGGTTAATGTTAATTTCAATAGGCTACATTATCAAAATTAAAAGATGTATTTTTATTAATTAATGTTAAGAGAATGTAAAGATTAATAAAAACTGTTGCACATGTATTGCTCATTGTTAGTTAATGCATTTATAATATGAACTAATGGGTTAAGTAAAACTTAATTATATTGCATGCAGAATAAGTTCATTTAAATTCTAACTCAAAATATTTATTTCAAAAATATGAGTTGTGTAAGAAACAATAACATGTTGTGCAGTACATGCTACACATGTGCAAGTAGGCCCTACTGCAAGTTTCCTATTTGTCCAGACACATAAAAAAGAAAAAATGCCTTCCCAAATGCTTTTTCAAGTGGATCAAAGTTATTTTGAAACCGTTGTTCATAATCTTAAAGTATGCAGTATCTTTTTTTACTATCCTATTAATGCAGGTTTCTCATTTTTATGATTAGCAGATGGATTTGGATTGGATACAGATGCCGTCTCTTTGGCAATGTTAGACACACGTTGTTCTTCCTCCGTTAAAAATGACTTCCAAAGGTTCATTGTATCCTGCCGCACTTATTCATGCCAGGAAGGGTTAGGATCAATGTGAGAGAAGTTGAGATCGAGGAGAATTATTAGATCGTTCTGTAACGTCTTCAGTTCACTGAATGTACTCAAGTGGATAACTGCTTCATGTGCTTCTTGTATATTAAAATCAACAGGTGACACCTTGTACTGTTCATTAATTACAGACGAAATTGTAATTATAGGCTACCGTAGCCCATTTGAGTGTGTGCTTGGTTGCAGTTTAAAATCTCGGCACCCATAATCATAAGGCCATTTGAGATGGTTTTTGATATTGGCGCCCTGGGGCTCACTTACAATTTTCTGTGATGTTAAACTCTCAATGCTTCAGATGGCCTGCAAAATAAGTTCACGTACTCCCATAGAGAGAGACAATCTTGATATATTCCCTCTCTTAAGAGCACAGAGCAAGTTAAGGCAAGCAGCTAATATTTTCAGGAACTCATATTTAATATCTGAGGTTATCTAAGGCCATTCCCAGATGTTATAAACCAAAGCACAATATAAAAGTAAACATCTGAAATCCTCAGGCAAATATAGTGCAGGCAAAGCCCTCAGATCAAAAGACCAAAAAATCTGGCGACTTCTCCTTTTTAAACAAATTACAGGCAAAACGATCGACATTTGACTGCTGTCGGTACTAGGAGTCATTTTGCTTGCACTTAAAGGTAAAGCACTTAAGCACTTCTGTTTCACCAGAGTCATACATGTAGAACAAATAAATCCTTGTTTTCCTTCAATGGCGTTTACTTGATTTATTTTCCAGAGATCAATAATTTAATTTTCAGCCATTCTTTTTAATGTTGCCAAGACACACACACACACACACACACACAAACACACACACACACACACACACACACACACACTGACATCGACCTCAGGTCTAATAGACTGGTCTAATAGGTCTGATTCTCACACAATACACTTACACACAATTTTGAGCAAAACACCCATCTCAGAGACTTGAAAAAGCAAAATCCACACATCAGGGCTCTAATTCGGTTCTCTATTTATTTATTGAGATCATCAATAATAAATATCCTCAACATATGTATGTGTGTGTGTGTGTGTGTGTGTGTGTGTGTGTGTGTGTGTGTGTGTGTGTGTGTGTGTGTGTGTGTGTGTGTGTGTGTGTGTGTGTGTGTGTGTGTGTGTGTGTGTGTGTGTGTGTGTGTGTGTGTGTATAAGTTATACAAAAATGACAAATAAATGTATAACTCCAGTGTATATTCTTGGAGTGTAATTCTTGCTGCTATAACCGATTGTTTTGTACATTGTAATGGACTATTTTTCTTCGCGGAAGCGTTAAGATGAGATTCAGGTAAATAATATCAACTCAAATCAATATGTCGCGATGACCACGTAGCCTATTTATTTATTTGGTGAGTAGCCCTATTCATTTAATAAGCGGGATAATGAACAGTAACCAAAATAAACCTGTTCAGGGCGACGCAACTATTGTTTGGTCGAAGGTTGCAGTCAATTTGCAGTTTTCCAATTACAGCTGCAGTCATAAATAATGAAGCAGCTCATGTTTACTTTGAGTAAGAAAACTCTATTTATATCATTTTGAATTGACATGAAATAATGATTTGATAGGAATACTACAATGCAATAGTGTTCGTTTACTCGTATAATGAAGGTTATGTTCGCAGAGATGGGTTTGGGACTGCGACAGGACTCGTGAAGGCGGATGTCTGATGAATAAAGTGAATAAAGGGAGGAGCTTCAGAAACTCAGAGTCCTGTTACTGAACGCTGGAGATTTGGGAGTGAAGGAGCAGCTCAAGTCATTTTCTCTTAGCAGGTTTCTCCTCACATCTAAAGGAAGCACACTTCTTTCGCCTCATAGCGCAGGTGAGTTTTATCATCACTGCCAGATGTTTGGACGCGAGTTTACAAACTTTAGGCGCTTTTCACATACTCACTCTTCCTGCTTTTTTTGATAAAACATTAACCATTTAACGTCAGTCTCAATGAAGTCTTTTGTTGAAAAAAAAGTGGCTTAGACTGCACGCATTTATATAGTTTGTTGGATATAACATATTGTTTTGTATTTTAAGAAAGTTTAAGAAGTTTTAAGTTATGTGATGCAGTTGCTTTGGAATACGAATGTACACATATTTGTGCATTGGTATGTGCAGTGCATTATAGGGTGTGTTATTTGAGTGTTGTGGGGATGCTACAATTTTTTATTTCAAGTCTCTTATAGGCCTACTTTCGGTATTTTTTGTCCACTTGGCTCCCACACCCACTCTTTTGCCAAACCTTTTAGAAAAAGGCCTTGGTTGATTGACATGTGCCTGAACTATCCAAATAAGGCTGGGAAATGGAAATGGTATTTTGAATCTCTGTTGACCCGATTAAATGGCTCTTATGTATGCTTTAATCATACTAAAAATTAACCTCCAGAGACCCAGAAAAAAGACCCCGACCATGGCACCATGTCACCATGACTCAGTTGTTTAAAAAATAAAATGACATAAATGACATGTATAGGCAAAAACAATGAGATTTTTTTTAAATGCACCAATACATTTAAGTTTCAGGATTGTTTTAACCAAACTTTGAGTAAAGATGATTCTCAACTATGTTATGAAAGATATAATGCAATGAAATTAAATACACGCATACTGCATGAAGTAAAATTGTAAACATGGCAATAAATGCCATTCCCATTCAATAAAATATATCTGTACATTGTATCTAATTTGCATATTAATGTTTTCTTGGGGCAACAAGTAATGAAAAAATAAGTGTAATAATGTGAGTAATAATTTTTCACATTTTTCATAATATCTAATATTACATAGGAATATTGATACTTTCAATATTTGTCTCCCAAAATGCCTGATAAATGTGATTTAAGTCCTGGTGTCCACTACAGTGGACATGTATGAAATCAATGCCCTGTTTTGTAACAGAAAGTCATAAACCCCAAATCATTTTTCTGAGATGTTGATTTATGACAAACATATTATCATATTTCCATAAGAGTGCTAAATTTGATCACTAAAATAATATCAGACATTTTTAAAGACAAATGAGAAGTTATTGTCATGGTGAAACCTGTGATGTGAATAGTGTCAGAGAAATTCACTAAAATATAATGTTCACCACAGTAGACAGAAGTCTATTCCTGGGTCCCATTATTTTTGCATTGAACTCATTTGGGCTGTTTTTATATGTATATTTTTGGGAGATTTTGTGTAAGTAGAGGACCATTCCTAGGCTCCTTTTGCATCCTATAGTCTACATACAGTAAGGAGGGCACCACTGTCCCAAGATTAGGTTTAGGGATGCTGTAACGCATTAAGATTCTCAGTGGTATTGTCCAAAGTGGATCTGGAGTTTTCTCTGCCTGCCCGAGTCTCTACACTCTCTTCTCAAAATATTTGTGGCGTGGAATCACCGGCCATGAACATTCTTATATTGTTTAATTCATGTCTGTTGTGGGATTTGGGATGGAGCTGGGGGGGGCTTGGTGTTTAGAGTGGATGCTTTGGGAAATTTCTCTGCTGGGAACCATTGAGTGCTTGTTGAACTAAAGCGGTGCATTTATGAAGCATCTTGATTGTTGCTGTTTGCGTTTTGGCAGCGCAACCATAAATCCCGACCTACAAAGAATGCAAGCTCTGTACTTATTGCAAACTATTAAATTAATTTTATGGCCCCGTTTACTAACACAACCGCACAGGCCAGGCTTCGACGTCTACTGTGCGGCAGCTGCATATTTGGCTGATTCAGGCTATAATGTGCATGCACAGCTTAGTACAGAATCTGTCAGATTGTTACTTGTGACCTCGTTTTATTGCTCTGACCTTTAGCTGTACGAGTTCGAGCCTGAGGAAAGAGCTGAACGCAGAACAATCGAGTGATGTGCTGTAGCAGCACGGACAGTGAGGCGGGCCAGTAATTGGCCATGAAATGAAATCTGATAACACTGTGGTGTTTGGAAAATATATGGGGAATGCCCTTGCCTTAAAAGGAACAGATTGAATATGGTGACATATGATTGGAATAGCCTCTGGAATGCAAAACAGCACTGTTTCTCCACATTTTGCACTTTTTCTCTCTTTTGGCTCCCTCTTTGTTGGGTTATGGTAACAGCTGCCTGTAGGGGTTTAGACGGGTCCGTCTAATAGTCACTCATGTTGAAAAAATCACTTCTCAGTCACAATGATCTGGGAGAAACAAATTTTCTCCCTTGTCATAAGCACTTTCTACTGCCAAAAGGATGACTCTGTAATCCAAAGAGACAGATGCAATTTTTATGTTAATGCCGCCAGCACATGTTCATCCACCTTTATTTTTGACTGCCATGCCCACATCTCAAGATCAAATCAACAATTGATGCATAGAGCCAAGTCCCTGCCCAGGGACGGATCTACGGGTAAGGACTGACAGTTTGCTTACCCTGTCAGATCCAGGGAAATGGATTTTCTAACGTTAATTGTTTTGTCATGCATTCGAACTCTATCCTAATATTAATACGAACATGCTAATTAGTCTCATCAGTTACGTCACGCCAGTACTAATGTTACGATTCTATGTTATTACAAAAATGGCTAACCTGCTATTTATGACACATTTAAGAAAGAAACATGACGGGATGTCGTAACAACTTGGTACTTTTGTCTTTTGAAAGAGAACTAACAGATAATTAGAATTATGACGATATTTTCAGCATCTTAAATTCAAAACAGCCGCCTTTTTTAGAACAGACATCAGCCATACAAGGTAAGCTATGAGTAGGTTTTTAGTCTGGCCTGCCTTGGTATGGTTATGCAATATTTACATTTAATATTTGTGGGCAAGGGGTTTTCTGAAATGTACATAAGCCACATGTACTGTATTAGCAATGGCAGGTTGTTGATACAGGACTCAGTATGATTTTTCTTCGTGATATAGTTGTTATTAGGACTCTGGTTGGATCTCTCTCTCTCCTGCTTTTGTTTTTGTTTTCATTTTTTTCACGTGGCAGCCGCTTACACTTGATCGCACTGTGCAATTAGAGCCGGCGCTTTAGTGCTTAAAGGTGAAGTATGTCGTTTCTGAAAAATAAAGTAACCTTGCAAACGGCCCTTGCGTGTGTCGCGCCTGAAAATCAGACATCACAAACACACCTCCACCTCGTACTGGGGCTTGAGAAGGCATGTCACAACAGGTGGAAGGAGATAAAAGGTTTAACATATGAGGTATACTTTTAGCTATGTTGCTATGTGTCATGAGTAAGCAATTAAGGAGGCAACACTCTAGAGCGTCTCACTTTTAATAAATCCATCCAATAAATTGGCATCAGGAGCATTTTTTGATGTGACGCACCAACTATTTGAGGCTGTTCATTTTTGTACATGAAATGAAACTATAAACTGGAACATTTGTCTTTTTGACAGAGTGCATGATGATGTTGTATTGAAGCGTTTATTGTAGCATGTTGTAATGCAATACCCCATTTGCTTTGACGTGTTCATGACCTGTTTAATCTTTATCTTACATACTTGACTCGACTGTTGTCTCAGCACATTGTAAAAAGTTATAAAGGGATGCAAAAAATGTTTCTGGGATCTTACTTTTGCCTATTGAACTTGAGGTTTGAGATATAGTGAGATATATATATATTGGTAGGTTACATTAAGCAACTGTTGGCATACATAATATCAAAAATACTGTGTTTTCTTGTTGAATTATGATGTCGTTCTTTCTTGCTTTGGATGATTTCAGGATGAAGTGTTAGCTTAGAGCTATTTAATTCTCCCTGGTCGTTGTTTTAATTCATTAAGCTTTTTTCCCATTAGGTGTCAACTCCTAATGAGCACAATATGAAATGAGTATGAAATGAAATGAGTTATTTTATATCACAGTAACAGTATCTATCACAATATAGGTATTGTTAGTTATTTTTCTGGAAAGATGACATTTGTTTTTTATATTACATAGTCTTTTTAATACCAATTTAAATAGTACTCTTTTTTTTCTTTACTTATAAGCATATATATTGATTTATAACATAATGACATAAGATTGTTCATGACAAATTCTTAAGTTTAGCATTACCTAAGAAACAGCTTCTTTACATTTATATAACACTATATTTAAATACAAAATACTAATAACAGTAATGCAGTATAAATATGGCTTGGCTGGATTAGCTACATTTGAGCTGTTGTTAAATAGCACATCAGTTGAAATCTATGTTAATATGGCAGGTTGTGATGTTCTTTGTATGTAAATTACCTAGAGTGTCTTCACCAGACATAAGCGGCATGTCACATCAAAACAAATTTGCACCCAGAGTAGATTATAGTTTTCTATGGTGTCAGACTGCAAGGATAAAAAGTATAGCTGACACATTTCTGCTGTCACATGTTGAACAGTCTCATACTTCCCTATTTGGGCATTTGAACCCTCTAGAATCTAGATTAATGTCTTTCTGCTTCTTATCTGGTTTAGTCTACATTCACGGACTAGTTTTATCAAGAGCACTACATTTGCCAAAGCTCCCTTTGGATCCTTCAAATGCATCCAAACATGTAATTATATTGACTTTTATAATTATATTGACTTTTATACTGACAATTTAATTAGCAAGTTTGCATTATAGAGGTTATCCTTAAATGTGCAAAACAATTTTCCAGATATGAAACTCCCATCGCTGTACTAAAATCACGTTTGGTTATCCACAAAAAAATGTAGGCACATAACCATGCAACATGCATTCTCTTTCTGTTTTTATTACACATTCAGTACAAAGCATCTTCAAAGTCATTGTGTAAAGCAGAGCTAAAATAATGTTTATTTAAGATGACTCTTGTAAAATGTTCAATTAACGTTTTGTTAGTGTGATTGACTTGCGGCAGAAACCTCAGGAGATGCAGCTCTCTAACCCTTCCCCCTTCATATGTTCAGCTATTGCTCCGCTGCTTTGAATCTGATAGCCTGTAATTTTAAAGCACTGGATTCAGGAACCGCAGTTAGTTGTGTAACGCTGCAACGTTTCTGAGCTTTCTCAGAACTGCTGGATCTGCTGAGCTCCAAAACCAGTGGTGACAATCGGGAAACGCAGGGCGAAACGGGGGCATTCCTCTATTGTGAAGTCAGATCCCTCTGAAACTGTAGCTGATGTTTATTTAGGTCCCTGCAAATATGCAATAAGTGCCCCAGATGTTTTGTTAGTAATATATAAATCTGAAATTCCTCCCGCCTTTTACATTAAGTCCTTCTGCAGCAGGATTCCATTTTTTTTTTTTACTTTGTGGTCTGTTTGTTGTCCTTTATTGAGACGACAGGTTTCAGTGGAGAAGTCTAATGGTGCCTAGCCTCGGGCTTTGAGGAGATCTTAAGTGCACTAGGCTCTTGCTCAGACCGTTGGTTTGTCAGGATTTTTCAGGGGTGATGAAGGCTGATGGACATTTATGCTTCTCTGCTAAGTCTGTCAAGGACAGAAACACATTTGATATATCAACTTTAGTGAGAATGCTTCAGTTTGGAATAAAAGATGACATCTAAGAAGCTGTCAATTGTCTGCCTTGAGAATGTAGCCAGTTTTAGAATAAGGGAACGTTTACTATTTTGGGGACATAATCGTTATTTTTGCTTGGCTTCAATACAAAGAAAATAATTATAGCTCAGCCATGTAAAGCTGTGACTTTAAGGGGCTAGTTCACCTAGAAATAAAAAAAAAAATCATCATTTACTTACCTTCATGTGGCTTCTCCAAACCTGAATTTCTTTCTTCTGGGAAATAAAAAAGATCTTTTGAATGTCAATGGGGTTCGTTCCAACGACATTGACTTTCATTGCACAGCCAAGAAAAATGAAGCCATTTTTTCAAATGATCTTTTGTTATATGAAAATCATACAGTTGTGGAATTGCATAAGGGTAAATGATGATAGAAATCTCATTTTTGGGTGAAATGTCCCTTTAAGAGTCGCTTTAATGTCCCAGCATCATCATTGGACATTTACATTTATGGATAGGAGATGCTTTTTATCCAAAGCAACTTGGATTGCATTTAAGGTGAACTTGTTATCAGTTCATGGATCCCTTTTAAGCTACTGGAATGTTCATTGGACTGAATGAACATGCAAGTGGTTTGTGCAAATCAATCCTATTATGACTAACATCCAAAATAATTTAATAGTTATGTATAAATGTCAGTTTTTTTGTTTTGTTTTTTTGGTCTGTGTTTCTGTAGGACTTTGAGTTGGTTTGTTGTTTGGCTAGAGGTAGTTTTTCATTGTTTGAGTTGGTATCATAGTTGGTTTGTGCTGTTTCTAGATCATTTTCCTTTGTCTGTATTCATTAGTTACCATGGTTTTTTATTTCTTTCATGTGTCACAACTGTGTTTAATTAGTTACTTCATTTCTTGCTTAGTGTTTTCCCCTGTATATATAGCCCTCCCTCAGTTTGTTCAGTTATTGTCCTGTGTCTATGCTGCCACATGTTTTTCCTGTGATTTTCTTTGTTGTGGATTATCTTCTTTGTTTTTGTTTAAAAATTAAAGTGCTGCAATTAGAACCCTTTCTCGGATATTTTTTTCCAGACCTGCCGTGAAAATAAATTTTAAATACTCATAACCAAAGCTTCATATCATTCTTACATCTCGGGTGACATCTTTCAAAGACCGTGTGACGTCAAGTTTTCAAAATTGCCACAATAGTAACGTCCAGGCGATCAACGTTTTTTTTTTGCAGTGAGCTAATTCTCATCTGCAAAAACATGCACAGGAAATGTCTCAACGAACCCATTTTCCCTGGCCAAAAGCCCACTAAACAAACAAAACTAATCAAGAGATGTCCAACGCATTCCATCAGAAATCACCCCGTGAGAGGGAAATGAAGAATTAGGGGACATATTTGGGGTCAGCAATGATGCAGAAGTGAAAGAACGCATGAAAATTGACATTGAATCTAGCATGAGGTCATGTTGATGTAGAGGCTTAGCAAAGACCTGTGTTGTGAGTGCGAATGTGTGCCAACAACCATCCCATAAAGGTGTTGAGGGAGAGCCAGTGAGCAGTGATTTGACGAATGCCGATTCTGCTGATGTAAGGAGCGCTTGAGCGAGCTGCTAGTCAAACTCTCCTAACCTCCTGACCTAAGAAAACAAGCATGCTTCTCTTTGCCGGCTCACTTTGTGCTCTTTCAGCCTTACATGGTCAGGTCGTATATGTATACTTATCGCAAACCCAGCTGGGTCAAAGAAAAAGCCAATCTTGTGAGATAATGTTGCTGCTAACATGATGAAGTTGAGTGGTATCAAGTAACAGATATGACCTACACGGTTTGCCAAAGACAAAAACTGACTGATGATGTTGAAAATGGAGCAAAATCCTCCAAATACCTCTGTGGTATGATCTGATGCTAGTCTTCTTTTGTCTGGCTCTGTCTACACTAATACAGATACATTTGAAAACGCATCTTTTTCATCTATCTTTCAGCCTCACTGTCCACAGTGTTTTTGTCTTGCAAAAACTGAGCTTTTAAAAACGCTCTCCCATGTGGTTAAATTTGAAAACATAATTTTCACATTGTAGTCTGGCCCGTGAAAACAGAGCTATTTGAAAATGATGACGCATGTTTAGTCTCGTGATGCATATTATACAGGTAGTTATCGGTATGTGCCTGCTATGTGTTATTCACTTTCACAGTGTTGCTAAAGATAAATGTTATTTAGTTGCAATCTTCATGCGTCAAAATACGAGGGCAATTGTGTTTTAGACCACACGCGGAATGGGGATTGATTGTGACCTGCACACATGTTAGTGGTGAGATATTTTACCAATAAATTGGTTGTGCCAGAAGAATAGCGTGAGAACTGGTCTCTCTGAGAATGTCTGGTCTCTCTGTATCATCTCAGTGTGCATCCATTACAAATTTGCACATGGCGTCGTAAGAGGATTTTTTATAGTTTTTCAACATTGTAGTGTGGATGGAGAGCATTTTGAAATGAAAAAGTTGTTTTCAAACGTATCCACATTAATGTAGACGTAGCCTCTGTCTGTTAATTCTTTAATAGACCTCAGTCTTTATGTGTGCGTCTGGTAATAGTAGCAGGGGTAATTGTTTAAGAGTGCCTTTATTGAGTGAACTCTTTCCTTCTAATCAGAAGCATATTTACGTACTAGCACACTCGCCTCAGAAGAATCCTCAGGAATGCAAGGCAGTGGCACTCACACGTACGTACCCTCACTTCCTTTTACTTTCCACTTCACATGTCATTGCATCCTTCTGAGAGTGCCAATTAAAGCTGATTAAAGTCCGACATCAAAGCGGCCGGTGTGGCTGTCACTCAGGATTCCCTCTTCGAATGTTTATTTACCTGGGCATTACCTGGAAATACATCCGGACGCCATTACATTATTGGAAATATGCAGTACTTTGCTGTATAGGGGTTGGCTCGGTTTTGTATTTGTAAGCTGAGAGGCACTGCGGAGTTAATTTCTTGATTTGCCCTTCCTCATTGTCTGGTAGTGAGTCAGACGCAGAAATGCGCTCTCATGGTGAGAGTTTTTAATCATCAATGCTCTGTGCGGAGAGAAACTGGCATTCAAGAAACTCTTACCTCATAATAAAATGTGTTATAAATGATTCCCCATTACAATCGCTCATGCTATTAATAAACCTCTCAGGTCTGGCTTTCTTAAAGCAGATTTTTATTACCCTTCAGTTGGAGTCCAAACTAGCGGAGGCGCTTGCCTGCTGTTCTTTGCAGGGCTAGTGATTCTAAGTGAGCAGAAAAGGCATGGGATTTATTTGATGCATGTCCCAATAGTCAGTAAGTGTATTCAGCATGCATATAATGTAATTCATAGGCGGTACTCATAAAAATATATATTGTATTTACAGTAAATCATTTGCATTCATTGTGTATCTGTAGCTCTGTTCCAAAACTGAGTGAGCTGCCTACCTAGACAGTAGCTTAAGGCTGGTATCTTAAGGCTGTTCCAAAAATGTCTGTAATGTTTCTAAGATACGTTTTGACCAAATTCGAAGGCAGCATTACTTATGTCCTTCAAGAGGTAGCCAATTGCATGTATTGCAACTAGATTTATGAAAAATAAATTTTCATTTAATTACAAAAATTACCGATAAAAACGATGACGTTTAAAAAAAATTGTTGCCCAGTTTTTGTGGGCTATGTTTTTTAATGCTTATCAGAGTATGTTGTTAGCTTAGCAAAATGACTCTATCGGAATCTGCTGTGTCTCAGTTCGCATACTATGTGTCCTTAATAGTATTTGAAATTGGAATTAGTGTGTCTCAAATTGTAGTATTTTGAAATGAGTATTCGGATGATCTTTTATTTCAGGCGGTAATTTGAAGTGCAGATCCATGCACACACTTAAAGGGATAGTTCACCCAAAAATGACAATTCTGTCAGTATTTACTCACCCTCATGTTGTTCCAACCCCGTAAGACCTTCGTTCATCTTCGGAACACAAATTAAGATATTTTTGATTAAATCTGAGAGCTGGATCACTCCTCCATAGGCTTCTAAGGAATTGAAACTTGCCAGGCCCGAAAAGTTATTAAAGACATCGTTAAAATAGTCCAAGTGACTACAGTGGCTCAATCCTAAATTTATCAAGCGACGAGAATACTTTTTGTGCGCAAATACAAACAAAAATAACGACTTTTTCAACTATACATTTCCTTCTCTGTGGGCCTCTAGTCAGTTAACTTAGTGTGATAGTGTAGTGCTACGTCACACGTAGGCTCACTATTGGCCGACGCTGGTCATGTGTGTGATGCGTGTGACGTACAACAACAGAAGCGTACGCTATTACACTAGTGAACTGACTCGAGGCCAACAGAGAAGGAAATTCATAGTTGAAATAAAGTCGTTATTTTTGTTTTTTTTGCGCACAAAGTATTCTCGTCGCCTGATAAACTTAAGATTGAGCCACTGAAGTCACTTTGACTATTTTAACGATGTCTTTAATAACTTTTCGGGGAACAAGTTTCAATCCCTTAGAAGCCTATGTAGGAGTGATCCAGCTCTCAGATTTCATCCAAAATATCTTAATTTGTGTTCTGAAGATGAACGAAGGTCTTACGGGGTTGGAACAACATGAGGGTGTGTAATTACTGACAGAATTTTCATTTTTTGGGTGAACTATCCGTTTAACAGCTAATATTGCCCACAATGGATTGCACTATTGAGGAGGATTCAGTTGAGAACTACAAATAGGAATTAAAAGTGTTAAACTATGAACATGGCAGATATGCAAAGCCGACAGTTAAGTAGAGAGGTTTAGATAAAGAGGTTTGATTGATTTGATAATCCGTTAAAGATGCAATCATGACACGATAGTATGTTCCATAGTTGCCTACTCTTCTGAGTACTCAAAAGTATCACAAAAGAGTACTTCTTTAACATAGGAGAGTTGCTCACATATGTGGTTCCATTTCAATTACTTTGTTCCGAAACCCTGCCTATCTAGACTGCATCAGAGAAGTACTCTTTTTGTGAATACTTTTTGTCAAAGGTGCATTTACAATGTAAAAAACATAGTTTTGGCCAAATTCTAAGCCAGCATTGCATATATCCTTTGTGAAAAAGGCAATTTCTTAATGTACCCTGACAGGCTCTTTTTAAAAAACGTCCAAGATTGCATGTTGAAATACACATCAATATAAAAAATTTGTAAATTAAAAACTGATGTTGTTGGCTCTTAGCTTAGCAACATGCTAACTTAAAATTCTATTGGAGTTGGCCACCAATTAGGTTAAATTTCAGTTAGGATGTTGCCATAAAAAGTAGCTACCTTTTATAGCAGGACAGCTCAATATGTTCTAGAAGAACCAAATTGGGGGGAAATTAGCATTTGGTGACGCTGAGACCAAAACAATAGCAGCAGCAAACATACCCTTTGTTTATTTCTTCCTGGCCTGATGGGGGAACAAAATGGGGGATGCAAATTGATAGGGAGTTGGCCGTAATTACAGACTCATTATTGTTAATCACTGACGCACAATGCATTCAAACATGTCTTTAAAAGTAGGTTAAGGCATTTGTGTGTGTCTTTTTGAGTGATGAAATACTTGAGAGGTTTTGATGAATGTGATGGAGGTCTTGTTGTGTGTGTGTGTCAATGTTAGACCAGCAGACCTCATTAAGGTTTGCTTTAATGAACACAGCCTCAGTAACAAGAACAATGGGCACTTGTTGTGATCACGTCTGACAGTCTGGTGTGTGTGTGTGTGTGTGTGTGTGTGTGTGTGTGTGTGTGTGTGTGTGTGTGTCTGTGTGTGTCTGTGTCTGTGTGTGTCTGTGTGTGTCTGTGTGTGTCTGTGTGTGTCTGTGTGTGTCTGTGTGTGTCTGTGTGTGTCTGTGTGTGTCTGTGTCTGTGTCTGTGTCTGTGTCTGTGTCTGTGTCTGTGTGTGTGTGTGTGTGAATGAGTGAGGCTGCAATGCCACTCAAGTCTGTGACAGGCGTCTACCAGACCACCGCGGAAATAACGGGCCTCCATTAGTCCAGGTTAGACTTAATGATCGGGAA
Organism: Siphateles boraxobius; assembly: GCF_051911475.1. Lineage (NCBI taxonomy): Eukaryota > Metazoa > Chordata > Actinopteri > Cypriniformes > Leuciscidae > Siphateles > Siphateles boraxobius. Next base: position 31,348,299 of record NW_027508799.1, on the reverse strand, counting down.
TTGAGTCGCGGTCGCCCGGGCACTTCTGAAACGCTATAGCGAGTCATTCAGGATATATGGCAACACAACCAATCTCAGCCCTCTGAATGGGTGCTTGTGTGTGGCATAGGTGTGTAAAAGTGTGTGAGACTGCGGTCCAATGTCGTCTTGGAGTTGCTCCATTGATGCTTGGGTTTGTGAAGTAATCTCATTTCCAGTTCAGCTATTAGCTATGATGAGGGACCCTCAACCAAGCAACTTGAAACCGCCCCATAGCTCCAATATTCAATTATTTACAATTTCATGCTTGGCTGAGATTTGTGTTTTTCTTGTAAATGTAAAGATTATGCAGCAGGAGTCCTTTATGTTGAACTCTGAGGTAATGATTTATGCACCTTTTTTCCTTAAAAGGGTTTGTACGCTGTTGCAGAGTGGAAGGGTATATTGAGTTGAGCTGCATGACGGAACGCTTTCTAGGCTTAACTGTGGCAATATTTCACTTGACTAAAATAGAGGAATTTATCATAAAGCTCGCAAAGTCTTCCAAAGCCGAGTAAATATAAGTGACTGCGTGTTTGTGCGAGAGAGAGAGAAAGAAAAAGAGAGATTTTTCTTGGAACTGGCAGTTACAGCCACATTGAAAAAGTTTTTTTTTTTAAGGTTTTCCTGAACGAACTGCACAGCCCTGTGGCACTTTACATAGCCACGGTGAATTTACCACACAATGTCTTGTATGACTGAGGTTTAGTGTGCATGTGTGTAATACATGCGTCCTTACAGTTCATGCTGCCGTCTCTTAAGTGTCCGTGGGGGCCACACAGTGCTCAGCCCCTGACAACGCTGGCCTGGAGCCATGCTAATAATAACAGCCAGCAGAAATATGCACAGAAGAGGGGAGATCTGGTAGCGTAGCTGGAAGAGAGAGGAGAGGGGCACGGGAAAGGGTTCTGCACTCACACAAGAATGTGTCATCTAAGGAGTCACGTAGTACAAAATATTCTGCCGTGAACATGCATATCTGTGCACTTGTATGTTATAGGTCATGGTGTGTGTGTGTGTGTACAGGCCACTTTATTAGGTACACCTTGCTAGTACCGGGTTCAACCCACGTTTTCCTTCAGAACTGCCTTAATTCTTCATGGCATAGATTCAACAAGGTGCTGGAAACATTCCTCAGTGATTTCGGTCTATATTGACATGATATCTCCCGTTCCACCACATCCCAAAGATGCTCTATTGGATTAAGATCTGAGACTTGGAAGGCAATTTGTGATGATTTGAGCTTTGTCACATGGCTTGTTATCCTGCTGGAAGTAGCCATCGTAAATATGTACACTGAGGTCATAAAGGGATGGAAATGGTCAGCAACAATACTCAGGTAGGCTGTGGCATTTAAACTATGCTAAAATAGTACAAAGGGGCCAAAGTTTTCCAAGAAAATATAACCCACACCATTACACCACCAACAGCAGCCTGAACCGTTGCTATTAGACATGCTTCCATGTTGTTTACACCGAATCCTGACCCTACCATCTGAATTTACCCTACCCTTGATTCACTAGTGATCCTTTGTTAAAACGTCAGTGCTTGTGTTCTGAGGGTTTGCTCGCAACATATGGTTCCTCCTCTCAAACTCCCGAATGGCGCATCCTTGAGTAATGCCTGCCAGTGGGGTCATCCAGCCCGAAGCATAATCTTATTTCTGCTATCTCTTCTGAGGAATGCAACGCCCTTAATTCTCTTAAAATCTCATGCACTAAAGAAGAGCACATTCCATTGTCTGAATTCTGGGCTATAAAACGGCCACACTGAGGAAGATTAATACTGATGGAATGGAAAACTGGATGGAAAAATGTCACTAGCCATGATGATTACTCTCCTCAGGGAGTGAATGTTTTCGCACAGTTCAGAGACATAACAAATGATACATAAACAAATGACATGACAGAAGTTGGTTTCTGAGGATGGGGGACGAGCGGAGCATGTTGCATGGCTGGAAAGCCGTGTATGCTTCATGCTTTTGGCTTGTATTGCTACTATGTAAGGCACAACATGAAGAGATTTCTCCCATAGTGATGTTGAGCAGGGCTTTAAATCACTCTGGTGGTTTTAACTATATTTTTTCTTTCAGTTCTGTTGCCATTCTTGTGAGCTGAATTCGATTGACACATTTTACAAGACACATCAGGAACTTCTTAACTTTATGAGAAATACATTTTAATGTTCCATTAAATGTTCCAGCAAGCTGTAACGTACAGGAGAGAGTGCAACGTAGGGTGTGCTGGGTTATGATAATTGTGAGAGAAAAGGTGAGCGGCTTTCTCCTAAATGAGGTCCTCATGCTAGGCCACATACAGTAGTATGTAATTGATATTTAGCAAAGCCTGATGATTTCAATACCTTAATTTGGTGCAGATGGTCTATATGCTGAAACAAACTTTGAGGGATATATCTCCCAAAAAATGAATGCCATGTTGCTTAATGAAAATATCCAAAATATAAAATATTTTAGTCATTCCAAAATATCGAAATGCACACTAAAATCCACAAAAGGAGTCTGTAGGACTTGTTCTTTATATTCCAAGTCTTTTGAAGTCATGCAGTAGCTTATTGTGACGAACAGACCAATACTAAAGTTTCACTCCTCTCTAGTTCTCAAAAGAAATTAAAAAAAATAATAATGCATTGATGTCTCAAGACCAATTTGAGACCAACTTTAATAGTTTATCGCTTCTGTGTAAGGGAAGATTTTCAGTGGGTATCAAATTTAATTTGGGATAGTTAATCCCACAAAGTTATCATATGATTTAAGAAGACCCGCAATAATGTATGGACTACTTTTATGATCATTTGAAAATAATTTTAGGATGATTTTTCTCTTTTTTGGAGCTTGACAGACCCAGAGAATATAAATGGAAAAATACCAGCCACTTTCTTCAGAAATTCTCCTTCTGTGTTCCAGGGAAAAAAGTCATAGTGGTTTTGAACGATGTAATGGATGAGTAAAACATGAGTTATTTTTCCTTGCAACGATTTCTCAGTTGTCAATTTATGATGTAGCTTAGCCTACACAATCGCTTTTATAGAAAAGTATCTCAGATGACGTAACACTGAGCTCATCAGGTCCAAACCTCGATGAATGAATGCTTAAACCCTTAAGTGTTGGCAGGCGTCTAGTTGCATGCTTTTGTGATTTGAACAGGTCATGAAAAACATTACATGTCATGATAAGGAAGCTAAATGAGTTTTGCTTCATTTCTTTTGTATTACATGCAGCATAGACCGTGAAGCACACATCAAAAGCTCACTGCGATACGTTCTCCTTCAAAGGTCCAATGCGCTTTGTCACGGCCATCTTCGTGGCTGAAACGTTGGATATTTGGACAAGAATCTTTTTTTCCACTCTGTAAGAAGAGACGTAGCTCAAAGCTAAAACCACTCAATCTTGGACAAAAATGCTGGGAGGGAAAAGCTTTTTGTCTTGTGTGCTGTTTTTTCTTTTTTTGTGTGTTGAGTATAGTGTAGAAGAGGGTTTGTATGTTGTTTGGGACTGCTAGTATGTTAGGTATTTTTTGTTGTTTCTGTTTGTAAATTTGTTTGCTACTCGGACGTCACGTAGTGCTATCATTCGCTCCGTGGAGTGCAGATAGAAGTTCCCTTCACTCTCTCTCTGTGGTCAGCGCGTTTCAATATGAGGGCTCTATCTGTCTACACAGCATGTGAAACCCTTGGGTTTTTCTTTTTTGTGTGTGTTGCTTACGGGAAAGAGAGCTTTTTTCCTACCATATTTGGTCATGTGGAGCCAAGCCAATAGGCAGCAGACGTTTGATGCCGTACAAGCATCTCAGTTTGGCCTTTTCCCTCTTGCTCTCTTTTTTTTTTTTTTTTTTTTAGGACCTTGCATGCCGATACTGGCTGATAGTGGTGCGATCTTTGGACGTGCATGAGAGGACCATCTAAAATCAGCATTTTAAAATGCATAGCATGAAAGCTTCTCTGCACCTGAAATGCATTTCCAGAAGCACAGCTGCTGTAGTGCGGAAATAAATGGCCCTGGGTTTAATGAGTTAATGCCTATGAAAATTGCCCATTCAAAAACGGAAACAAAACATTTTTCCGACATCTTAAACACATGTGCCTCACATTTCTCTTGTTCATTTCTGTGTCGGAAAGAAAAAGTGAACATTTAGGGGGATTTATTTTTAGTGTAGCAAACCAAATAATTTTACTTAGGTCTTTTAATAACAAATAATAATAGGTAAAATGTATATAAAACATTTGTATTATAATGAAAAAAATAAACACCATTTATAGTACCTATGTTATAGAATTGAGATTTTTTTTTAAACAATATGGATTGTAAAAAGAACTATTCATATAATGTTATATATAAAAATATATTATTAAGGGAATTTTAAAAGAGGAATTGCCATATATTTGTGAATATGTTGCATACCCAGCTGGTATATTTTCCGCAAAACATTTTGTACATCAAAGAGTAAGATGTTTATAATGTTTTCTTAGGACAGCTATTGACATTTACACTTTATCCCAGATCCTGTAATTGCATGGCATTGTGGGTAATTGAGCGGTTTAAGACATATTTGGTGTTTGAGCAGGTAACTGTAGACCAAATGGTTGAGAATGATTCAGAGGACATGCAAACGTGTCGGGGAATGCGATCCATTGTCTGGGAATGCAGGAATCTCCTTTTCCAACCTCAAGTGGAAATTCAATGACTGAGGCCTATTTTTGCCCTTGCTTGAATATTTGATCCCTTCCCTCCCATTTTAAAAACCTAAGGGATAATGTACAGTCAGCGAGTCATTATCGCAAAATAAACCCTGATGTGGTTATCAGAATCCCGACACAAAGCCAAGGTGTCTGGTATCACCCTGCAAGGGTTTATTTTGCTATAATGACTGGCTGACTGTACATTTATCTTTATTGCATTTCAATTTATTTGGCAGATGCTTTATCCAAAGCGACTTCAAATTAATATATATATATATATATATAGATATAGATATAGTTCATGCATTTCACCATTTGCATGCAGCGGATGTAAAAACAAAATCTTTTGGCTACCCATGCCATTGAAATATTCTACTCGTGTGAGATTCATCATAAGCACTTATACTTTTCAGAGCTTCTTCCTTTCACAGTGACAGCCATGAAAAGCAGTTGCTGCTCTTCCTGCCAAAATATCTACTGGATTTATAGCGCCACATCCTGCTCTTCTTCTCGCTCTGTCTATGTCTCTCTCCATGTCTTTTCTTACTTAATCTCTCTTTCCTTCTGTTTCTTCTCTAAGGCCCTAGAGCCATAAATGTGTTGATGCATCAGAGAGTCCCAGCTGAGCTTTTGGTTACGTGAAATCAACCTTCAATAAGCCAAACATTGCCAAAGTAATCAAACCAGCATTTGTGCATAAAGTGGTGTTACCAACTCAAAGACTCACAGCTAGGGATGTCTCGACATTGCAGGGCTAGTGTCCTTCCGTACGACAAGATATAATCCCAGGTTCCAGAATTTGATTTTTCTTTTGGTTTATTTGCTTGTGGGTGATATTTCATATTTGAAATCACCATAAAAAGAGTACAATTGTTCTGCTTTTGTTAACAATACCATCAGTGCGCAAATTATACAGTGATTTTGAAAGGGGTTGAAGTTTTTAAAGACATCTCTGTATAATTCCAGTTTACAATCTGTTAAAGTTAACCTAATCCAAAGATTTGTTGTGTACTGATACTAACGAAAATCTGCTACTAGCTAAGACTTAAGCATATATTTATAGCCCAGTATGTATTGTGGCTAACTTCTAATCTACATTTTGTGGTTAAATGTTGTTTGAAAATGCTGTTGAACATACAGTATATGTAAAAAATTATATGTACTTTTAAGACCCCCACAATCTTTAGTTTTGACTTGCTTTTGTCTACCTGTTATTAGGGAGGTCAGACCCCCTCCCCCCAAATCCCCCATAATAAGCACACTATGTCTCACCTGGATTTCATTTATAAGTAATTCACCATTTGGTCTCTATCAGAGAAAGCATCATTTCCCTTGGTCTGTCAAAACTTAAAGACAAACAAATATTAATGATAATGCTAAACTATATCCATTTAAATAGTTAAAAATAAGACTATTTAAACTATTCTAATAAGATTTTTTTTTTTTTTTTTTTTTTTTTGCTGTTGGTGACTTGAGGACAACAATTTTGGCAAACTGCACCAAACCATACTTTTTCTCTCTAAAATCTCTGAAGCACAGCAGGTTGTCTGACCTTCAGCACATAAACACAACTGTGTTAATGGGGATTGTTGGCCCGTCACATAGAGTTGTTGGTATATTGTACATGAACCAGACCTGGTGCTGGAGCCCTGCCATTATTGGCCTGACACGGTCCTGAGATCTGCGGCCGTGTGCCGGCCAATCATTCAGCCGGCTTTATGGGACAACTTCGGCTGGCCTCCAGTCACTTTTATTGGTGCTCTCAATTTCCTGCGCATCTCGGCAAGCACACACAACCATAATTCTGCCGTAGGTCTGTAGGTTTGTCATCACTGACGCAGGCAGACAGACAGAGGTGTACTGACTGCACAGCAGTATAGATTTCGTTCTCCTAGATCAGGTTCATTTCACAGAGACCTGCATTCCCAGATCACCCTCTTTGATCTCTTTATTTCTCTGCAGCTTGTTGAGTGACTCAGCACTCTCAAAATATGGCATGAGAATTAGATTCTCTCTCCTCTGTCTCCTGTCTCTTGGTTTGTTCTTATCCGCTCAGTGACTGGGATTTTTAGTATTTCTAACTATGTGTAGCCTATTTGTTTGATCTTTAAGGGTAAGAAGGAATATTGAGGATTAAACTGATTAATACATTAACATTCCATGAATACTACATAATAAAGTACTTTATAAGAAGAAATAAAGACTTGAGTCTTGAGTCAGTGAATCCAGATGGAAAAGCAGGCCGCACATAGCTGGCATACCTGCAGTGTCTTTTAATGAGGTGGCAGGTGAGTGAGGTGTGTGTACCTCTGATAGGCTGCTGACGCTGCAGATTTCTGGGATACCTTCCTGCACCTGGCTACAGTTCACCCCCCCTCGCACAACCTCAAAAACATCCCACTTTTTAACAGGCCTGAAAACATTTTCTGATGATAAATTTTTCCTTAGCATTGACTTCTTCAAAAAAATGTTGACGTAACCCATTCTTACATGTTCTTAAAGGCCGCATGAAATCCAAATTTACTTTATTATGTGTTACTGCATGGTGTTTCACAAATAAATAGTTTCTTTACAATCTCACATCAAAATCTAATAAACTTAACTACTTATTATTTTCTACAAATACATCATTTTAAAGAATGTGCTGCGAAAGCCATTTCATGTTGATGTTAATATGAATTTGGAATTGTCCCATTTGTTTGTTTACTTTGGCTGCCTGCACAGTATAAACCTCTTCCTTTTAGGAACTAATAGTGCAGTCAATGTAATTGCACGTCATGACATTTTGATGCTTACACATAGATTTACTTTATACTTCTTCCTGTAGGAGAGGCCATTTGATCTGGTTCTTAATACCACATTGTTTCATGGTGAAATGTACACCACATTACAGTAAAACGCTTTTTAAGGCAACATGTCTGCGCAGCTCCTCCATTTGTTAAAATGTTAGCCAGAGAAGATGATCTGAATCCTCCTCCTACGCCAGACTCCCGCTGCGGCCGCGGAGAGTGTGTTAGCATAAACTCTGATAGCGAAGCCAGTCGATGTTAATGGACCTATATTGACAGACATGCAAATAAGGGTGATGGTTTATGTTGGCAACGCTCCACTCTTTTCTTGAGCCGTAAATTTAGTCTCTCTCAAGTTGTCCAGGGTGGCTGAGGTCCAAAAGACGGTGGGTGGTAGATCCAAACATTTAGTTATTTAATCCTTTTGGCAGTGGGGTTGTGGATCACATCAGCTTTGGCTCTGGTTATAAAGAACGGTTTTTACCTCAACATTTATCTCAGCGAACTACGAGCATCTAACTAATGGTAAATTGTTAAGGCTATGTGTGTTGACATTAATGAGTTTGTGATTATTTTTTACTGCAAAGCGGGTACGAGGAATTACTTGCGGTCAGAGGTGGATTACATTTCAAACCGTGAAACTCTGCTACAGCACATTACTTGAAGCATTAATGATTCATCAGTGCACGATATTTCAAATAAATATATATATATATCAAAATGTTATAAAACCATTTTTTCTCATTGTTTTATTAAAAAAAATACGAAAGTAAAATCATTTGCAAATGTTTCATGCTGACATGATTTCAAAAGCCATTTTAGCAAAACCAGTTTAAATCCATTATAATGCAGTAAGGACAGTTTTCCGTCTGCCATCGTTTTTAGTTTTCTTCATTAGTTGCTCCCTTTTCCCCACAGAGTTTAAAGAGAGCCAAAGCTGCATCGTTCGTGTGGTTTGGCACAGGCATCCGTGTGTACGTTCGCGACCTAGAGAACATCACAGATGGAGGCTCTAAGACTGCATTCCCATGGGTCATTGCTGTGATGAGCCTTGATGAAGGGTTAAGCACCGCACTTATGAGGAACATAGTAATTTACCAGGTGAATGTGTTATTACAGCCATTACAACGCGTGCTCTCTAGACAGGAGGCGTCTCCCTGCTTGTTGGGGGAAGCCAGACCCCCGTTATGAAACATTCAAGAGGGAAAAAGTGCATCGACATGAATCTAGGGACGCCTAGGAGGCTTGTACGCTAGCTGTAGCCGCACACGGGTGGTCTTTGAAAGGAAGAGGCAAATCCGTTTTTACATTCTTTCTCTGAAGACACGGCCTTATTGTCAGTTGTGCACGGCGCTAGTACACACCACGCCACCAAAACACAAACACAACCTGAATTTCAATCATAAATTTAGTATATGAGGTCAGCATGTGTAGTCATCATCGTTGCGAGAGCGTGATTCAATTTGAGTTGATCGTACACAGTTGTGACAGTTTTATTGAGCTGAGTCAGTGCTGTTTGCTCAAGGGCTCAGATATGAAGAGCAGCCATGCTCCTGCAAACAGAAGATCCAGCTAAAGATAGACCACATTCCTGCGGTTTACGAATGCGGGCACTTCGGTTCTTCCTGATAAGGAAGATCGGCTCGATCTCTTGCTCTTCACTTCTCACTCACATTCCTTGCTTTCCCTCTCCCGCTGTTGTTTTTGTTTTGTCCATTTTCTCTCTCTCTCTCTCTCTCTCTCTCGCTCTTCACTTCTCACTCACATTCCTTGCTTTCCCTCTCCCGCTGTTGTTTTTGTTTTGTCCATTTTCTCTCTCTCTCTCTCTCTCTCTCTCTCTCTCTCTCTCTCTCTCTCTCTCTCTCTCTCTCTCTCTCTCTCTCTCTCTCTCTCTCTCTCTCTCTCTCTCTCTCTCTCTCTCATCAGCTTTATGTGAATAGGGAGGAGGGATTGAGGAGGAGAAGTGTTTCCTGTTCTCTTGTGTCTGACAACCTCTTTCTCTCTCTTTTCTTGCACACTTTGTGTGTGTGTGTGTGTGTTTGTGTCCGGCAGTAACAAAAAGTAATGTTGCTAACTTTTTAGTAGCAGGACAGTTAAGCTATGCTAAAAAGTGTTGACTTTCCAACAACCAGCCACATTTCTCACTAGAAAAATGCTAAATTGTTGTTTTTTTGTCATTGTACAACCAAGCAAGCTGAGGCAATAATCAAGCAGGCTGTCACTCAAAGTAGCATTTTTGCTGGGTCGTTCATGTAATAAAGTGGTTCAAAAAATTACGCAGTGATATTTTACACTATTTCCACTTGTATGTAATGTAAACTGCAGTTTGATGCTGTGACCCTAAGTGATTTTCGCTTAAAAAATTGTTTAGTGAGATTGAAAATATAAAATTCCATAGAATCAATATCCTCTCTATATTTTTTCTATTTTTCACTATTTGTTTCTTTTCTGTTACAGCTTTAGTGCAATAAAAAAAAAAATCATATTCCAATGTAAACAGTATAATATGTGAGTTCTGCTACTGTGTTTTGGATTGTGGTTGTCCTATTCCACCACTATTTCCAACTTCTTTTCAGTTATTTTCCACTAATTTCCTGTGATAGCTTGTAAAATATTGCCCCTTTAAATAGCTTCAATGTAGTTAGCTACTTTTTATTAGCAAATAACTTTTTTTTTTTAAATCTACAATGTCAAGCAAAAAGTCTGTAAGTGTTTTCATTTTTAAGCATGCTTTCCGCAAGCGAATCCCAGTTAACCAGCAACAGTGTCGTGATCACAAAAGAGAGGGAGGGAACAAGAGAAAAAAGGAAAGGAATGGAATGGGCAATAATTGGGAGTCGGGAAGGGAAAGAGCGAGAGAGGGACAGTGTCGGAATGGGAGAGAGAGAAAGAAAAAGGGGGAGAGAGGGAGGAGGCAGACCCGTCGGCCGTGATTGTGAGTTTGCACCATAATGGGAGGGAGAAAATGGAGGAAAGTAGGGAGGGTGAAAAAATGGGAAAGGAAGAGGCCGGCTTTGGCCCAGCTGCAGCGAGAGAGAAAGAGCCCGAAATACTCTTTGAGTTGGAGTGTTATCGAGACGAGAGAGAGTGAATTTCTGCTATGTTTTGAAAGCTAAAATGTTCCAGAGGTCATCATCACTAAAGTGAAGGTAGGGCGGTCTGAAGCGTCACAGTGCTGAGATTAATGACAGCGGCTCTATATCTCCTGGGTGGGCTGGGTTCCTCCACTATGTACCATGCAGTATATTTAGTCAGAGTCTTTCTGCTTGACTGAGTGGACATCCTGTGCTAACATCTTTTCCTCACCCATTCTCTCTCCCTCTCTCTTTTTTCTTCATTCTTTCTCTCTCTCTCTTTCTCTCCCACAATTTCCATTTTAAGTGGTATTATGAAAACAAACTTGTGATCTGTTTGATGTCGGGAGAAAAGATTGACTGTAAATGTCTTGCATATGGGAATGCGTGATTTTTGTGAAAAGGTTAACCAAATACTCACAGCAGCTGTGGATTCCAGACGTACTCAACCATAGTCTTTAACAGAGGATTCTGTGAGTTAATGTACATGTAAGGTTCATGCGTGAGACTAAAAGACACACATGTTCTGTTGTTTTCCAGGGTCATACTCACAGGATTGAAGCATGGATGATGATTTCGAACGGCGCAGGGAGCTCAGGAGACAGAAACGGGAGGAGATGCGTCTGGAAGCCGAGAGGTAACGTGGGCGCCATTAATGCTCGCTTTGCAACGTAAACCGAAGGCTGTTAATGAGGTTGAGATCATCAGATTGATTGCACAGCCACTGCTTGTAAAGATTGTTCACCTTGCTAAAACATGACAGCTTGGAAACTGTGTGACTGCTCTGTGGCCAAATGAGTCTTTGTGCATTCGTGCAAGATTTAAAAATGCTTTTTAATGTGTTTTCTGTTCCAGAATCTTTTTGGGGGGATTAAGTGAATGCTCAGTTTTATTTAATATTATTAAAGAAGGCAGTTGTGAAAGGGATAGTTTGCCCAAAAACGAAAGTCCTCTCATATGATTTACCAACCCTCAAGCTGTTCCTATTTGATTCTCTTTTATCTGTGAAACACAAAATATCAAGAATGTTGATGCTCTTTTTCATATACTGAAAGCAAACAGTAGCTGTGTTTCCATCCATAATGTAACTCATATGTAGAATTGGAATATCTCATAAAACATTTGTGAATGAAGCACAGTTTCCATCCCATGTGTTCAAGAGAAATGACAAAGTGACTAAATCGTCACTTCCTGGGAAATTAGCACAACAATCTGTAATAGAAATGGAAGTTACTGGAATCAGGAAAGCTACTGTTACATCCATCATAAATGACTGAAGAAATTAAATAGTCATGTTATCTTGCGTTTGGACACCTGGTGTTTGGGAATGCAACCGCGTGAGAGTTCTGGGAGGTTATTGTACCCAACCATTTTGATGACAGACTTTGGCTCTGGTATTTCAGAATGATCAACATTGAGATAAGCTGTACAATGAAATGTATTCTGTATATGTGTTTTCATCATAGTTTATACACGTTATCTTATGGGGGGGGGGGGGGGGTTACGCACATTTTAACAATTTTTCATATCTTGGTGTTGCCATCCAGCTATTTTTTTTTTTATGCAATATGATATCCCAACATTTGACTTAAAATAGGTGAATGCTAACACAGCTAGTGACCAGGGGATGCTATATTGAATAGCAATATAGCTATTCAAACTATATTCCAATTCATATTATTTTCTTTTCTAAGGCCATACAATAACTTTATGTGAGAAAGAGACAACAAAGTTGTAGTTTGTGGTTTATCTTTGCATCTGGCATAATATATGAATATTTAAGAGCTGCAGCAGTGTCAGTGGTGGCATTGATCACATCAAACAAATTTTAATATACTGAAGTTTGAATGCAATATGAGGACGGTGGTGAAAGGGAAGATTTTCAGTGTATAATAACTTAAATTTAAGTTATCAAATGGAGTCATATGGACTACTTCAGTGATACTTTTATGATGCTTTTTGTGTTATTTTTGAATCTTGACAGCATTTGTCTCTATATTCTTCACTTGTGTGGAACAGAGTATCCTGGACAAAATTTAGTTGTTTATACTCCCTATCTTTCTGGATTGCAAACTATTGGTTATTATTGTGGCGAGACCCGCAAATGCCAAAATCTGCCACGGCTCTATTTTTGTGTATTCAAATATTATCACATTTACAATAGTGTAAGATTCATAAATGTATGCTCCTGCATGTATTTCCTACATTCCTAACTCTTAATCATTCTTCTCATTGTGGGAAAAAATATGAAAAATTTGTAATCACAATTACTGTTTTAATGCTTTTGTGGCCCAAAGATTGCGCTATCAGCTCATCTTTTTCTTTTTCTGTGATGATGGAGTCTGCTATTTAAGCAGAAATCTGGTGTTAACGTAACAAATATTAAACATCAACGGACTGGCACTTTTGCAATCCTCTTGACCATTTAAGGCAAAGTGACGCTCATGTAAAAACAGGAGGCACTGACCCAAATAGCCATTTTGCATCAGGCTAGATTATCTCTGAGGCTAAGCGCTGTGCATTTCTGCAAACACAGACAACAGCTGTTTCTTGAACATTTATGTTCCTGTCAAAAAGAGTTATGGTTAATGGCTAATAATGCAAATCAAGCTTATTATCATTGCAGGAGAGCATAGGATTGCATAAATCAGCTCTAAATCAATATCTTTCACAGCAACAGTTATTTCTATTATCATTGGCTAGGATGTTAGACCAGAGTAACTTGGTGTACAGTTAGTTTCGAGTGTCAGCTTCCCGTCTGCAACGGCTTTCCTGTTTCCTCCAAACCGTGTTACCATGAAGCAGGAATGCTTTTCTTTTTCATGATTTAAGATATATGGGACATTTTTCACCTAATCGTAGGACGGAAGCGTAAAGCTGATGACGCACAGATTAGGGACCATTATATTTTACAGCATAGCATAAAACAAATGCTTTTTTTGGCTATATGTTATAAACCTCTGAACGGGTGGAATTGGGTTTCCTATGCCAAGTATCGCATTTGGCAGAAAGTTACAAATGCAACCCGTTCAGCTCTACGACACAATGTGATCTTGTGTTTATGTTCTTGTGGAGAATTTCGCCCGCTCCTCTTTGCCTGCTCGAGTTAGTGATAAAAGATTAAAACGCTCTATTAAATTACTTTCATTATGCAAAGATGCTGTAACAATCAATTTTTACTCTTTGGCGGTAATTGAACTAGTCAAAACCATGTGTCATCCCGCTTTGCCAAATGTCTCTACATTAAAAGTGTTTACTGGCAGTGATTTGGGATGCGCTCCATCTCCAGACGGTCCTCAGTGCAAGCAGAGGGACAGCGAGCAGGCAGATGTTGGCTCGGCGCTGATGCGATTGCGGAAAAACAGAAAGTCCGATAACGCATATAGACGCAGGAGCAGCTTAGCATCCGAGTCCAGCTGCTTTTCCATTAGGTGATGATGGCTTGATGTGCGCCAGTCTTTTCCTTCTGGAAGACGTGCCAGTGTTTCAACTGCTGAAAATGACAGGAGAGGAAAAGTGTGCGAGAGAAGGAGTCTGTGTGTTCTGTCTTTTGTCTGTACTGTATGCATTACTTTTGACTCTAAAATGTGCTACACTTTCACATCAGATAGGATGCAAATACAGCGTTATCATAGACAAAACTGTCTGATGCTGATTGCATAGATGTATGCATTTCTCAAAATTACAAACTCGAATCTGATTGTCTGACTTCTATTACATTTCCAGGAGTCGAGATGTAGAGGCTTTGATCAGTTTGTTAAGAAACGTGTTTAAATCTTTCCCTGCCATTAACAGAATTTTCCTTCATTTATGACACAACGCTTCCCCACCATTGACAGAATTTTCCAGCAATCCACATTTTCACTGTTATACGGTAGGGGTCGCTATTACACATCTTCTGAAAGAGTATAGAATCTCCGGATTGAAACACATGTGAAGACTAAGCAGAAACAAGCAGCTGAAGCATTGCTTACGCACATGTAAAATAATGCAATCATCAAACATTCAACAGCATATAAATCAAAACGGCCTAACATTACTGAATGAAATGTTGACCCTGGAAGAGGTATGGGACTGTGAAGCTTTGAAGGTATTGATGGACTCAATCTACTCCATCTATGTTTTGATCATCATTCTGTGTCCGATCAAATGTAGTCTTTGACAAAAACAAGATTTCTCTGCTGTTTTTACCACTGATGGGGGAAGAGTTAAAAGTAACTGCAAACAATGTGTTTTTAAGGAACAAATAGTCGCTGGATTTGGAAAAGTTTGCAAGGTTTATGACAGTGAAACTTTGAATCAACATTAAGAGTAGCAACTCAACTAGATATCCTCAACTATTTGTTGTGCTGAGTGCTATAATTGTTCTTTTGAATAGACAGAAATTTAGCACACCACAATTGTTGGCTTATATCTTTGATGTTGTCTTTTTTGCTAAGGCTGCTGACCCACTATTTGAATTAACTGCTGCTTTGCTGAACCCTGGTCTATTGTGGTATCCATCCTCCATTCCCAATGTATCTGCCCCAAAACTTCATCCATAAAGAATGAAATGTGGTTAGTCATTTTACATGAAGGTCAGACGGGCCCTTCCTGTTTAAGTGGGCGGTTCATGGCCAGAATAAGCTGCAAAGTGAATGAGACTTTATGCTGATAGTCAAACATCTGGCTCTGTGAGACTATAACAACTAGATCATAGATCAGGTCTGCTATGCATTTAGAGAAATAGCTGGTCAGAGCCGCTTCTGAGATGACTGGCACTGTTGAAGGGTCAAAGGGTTCATGCTGTTTTTAAAGCACCATGTATACACAAGCATAGTTACACACACACACACACACACACACACACACACACACTCCTGTGTGACTGCAGTGGCCTTTCTCGGGACAGGTTGATGTGTCCCAGCTCGGAGTCGGGTCATTGATACTCCGCATACACACACAGGAATGTTTTGACTGCTGGCTCCGTGTCCCCACTCACCATGCTGACGGAATGTTCTGACTAATGATTACCAAAACCTACCATTTCTGTCCAGTCCACGGTTTCTATTTTAGCATCAACTGCAGAATAAAAAAAATTCCATCCAAGCTAAGAATTTAATTAATGGGAAAAAAATCGGAATATTACGAAAAGCAATTTGTGACTGAAGCAGCATTTCCAGCTGCATTGTTTAAAAGAACAAATTTGTAATTTCTGGAGAAACTGCAGTAGAAAGGAAAATGGAAAATGTAGTAAATAGGGAAGCCATTGCGGCTCTTTTATCATGTGTAATAGATTACTGCAACAAAGCGCTCTGATGGACTTTATGTTTGACAGTGATCGATTCAAGTGTGTCAGACAGTTTTGGAAGGTAATAGTAGCCCGTCATTTAAACATATTCAGTCACATGACTTGAGTCCCAGTCACACTTCTACTACTACTTCTAAGAATTAGATTAGGTATAGGTAGAATGGTACTGTAGATAGTTTAGATTGTAGTTTATGCACACAAAAAAAAATATCCACCTCCAAAAACCCATAGAAAAACAAAAAAGTTATTAATTGTAATAAATAAGTAATTATCTGCCAGGAGATTATCTATTATGTTTACACTTGGCATGTCCTTTAACCTTAAAACAAAACGCAATGCGGTGCGTAATTCAAAATACAGATAAAACACTTGTAAAAAATCAATACGGAAAATTCCACAGTACACAGGGCCCTGTGTTCGTATGTTTACGAAATTTCCTTAGTGTGAAGCCTTTTATGTGCATTTTTAGAAATGTTATGCACATCTTGCATGGAGTTTCCATCCATAATTCTTATTATTTTATATATTTTTTTATTTTATTTGTGCATTTAAAAAAAATGAGTTATTGCATAAAACATGCTGGACAGACTGTGCATAAAGTTTAATTTTCTCTATGGATCTACAGCCATCTTGGCACCACACATCTGTGCTGTTCCCATGAGAGGCCAGGAAGAGCTGAGGAAATAACACCCATCCTCAACGAATGGCCCGTTCCAAACACACTCACCCTCTCTTTCTCTCTGGCTGGTTACAGAAAAGCCCGCTTGAGGGTATACATGTGTTCAAGGGATGCTGTTACTGAAAGCTATGAGGTTCTGGGGCAGAAATGAGAGCAGGTGATCCTGTGCTGTGGTCAAATAAGGAATGGATGGATCTGTGGCATTGGAGATGAGTGTGGGGTCAGTAAGTAGAGGAAGAGCGTGGGAATAGAACAGTGATTTGGCAGGGTCCAAAAATGTCTCTCTCCCAACCCTTTAGTCTGTGATTGCTCTCGAGAGCCTTTGCCCTGTGTGTGATGTTTTCATTGACATTTCTGAGATGTTTGGACTACAAGAAAATACTTCCCGCCTTGATACTTCAGCTGTCGCCTGGTTATGGGCTCTGCATGTTGTTATTTGTGCTATTATGAGAGCAAATTAGCTGCAACGTTAGCTGCATATCAATTTAATTTCCCACACAGTAACCCTGGCTTCCTTTATAGAATTTATGAATCCCATAAAACATGCTGCTCACCGCGTAGCTCTCACCGCGCACACTATAAAATAATTAATGCTACATGGCTGATGATGTGTTCCATATGGAAATCATGTTTGGCTGATGTCTTGGTTTGCATCCCATATCACTACAGGTACCAAAGCAATGCCCCCAAAACTCCTATACTGCTTAAAAATGCTGAGATCCTCCTGAATGTTATTGCAGCAGGCAGTCAGCGTGTTTTATTTCTGATTTATTTTTGTGGTTATGGAACAGGGAAGATGGGCGGTGTTCCCCGGAGGGATATCGGATCAGAAACTCATCTAAGAGTCCGGACTCGATGGGCTGGAATGTTAAAGTGGATTTGAAGGCATTCTGTGTTGTTTCGAAAATTCCCTCTGGATTTTATTCATTTTCATATTGAGAGAAATAATTTTTTTATTGATCTGTTAAAATAATAGTTTGATGTAGTGTAAAACCATACGGTAAACTTGCAGGACTTCCAACATGGTCCAAAACTTTTCTCAATTCATCCAGAAATCCTTGGATTTCCCATGTTAGAGAGCAGCAAAACACTGTTAATTCCATTCATACAATGACATTGGAAATGTTTTTTTGAAAATTATCATAAACAAATTCTAATGAATAATGTTATGTTAACCTCAGAGAAAGATATTTTATATGGTCCCTTACAGAACAAATACTTGAGTATAAACACAGTTGAGTTTGTCTGGTATGATTGGTTTGTGAGCGTAACGACAAAGGGAGAGAAGACAAGAACAAGAAAGATGGAAAGAAAGAACAACAGAATCAGCAAGAATCCAGCTCTCTATATGATTTCACTCTCCCCAAGGTTTTCCATGGGCGTTAACAGAGCACTACTTTCAGTCCTGAACACATTCCTAATCACTGCACAAACTGAGGAAGGGCTTTTTTGTCAAGATTAAGCCTTTTTCTCTCCAAAAAATCAAAAGCAAATGCCTTCTTGAGAACCATTAAGATTTTTTTTCCTTTTGACATTTTTATGACAACTGATTTTATTGTGAAATTTGACAAACAGAAATAGAAGGAAAATGGAAAATAATTAACAAAGCTGCTATTCATAACATTTCAAACAATAGATAGTCATGCACATTTGATCTGATATAACTGGAGTGCAAGGTTATGAGATGCGTTATGTGAATGCTTGGCTAAAGAGATGCGTCTTTAATCTAGATTTAAAATGGGAGACTGTGTCTGAGCCCAGAACTTTATCAGGAAGGCTATTCCAGACTTTAGGAGCCAAATGTGGCTCTCTTCCTCCTTTATTGGACTTAGATGTCCCATAGATACTACCAAAACTCCAGACTTTCATGACCTTAAAGAGCGTGATGGAGCGTGATGGTGATAGAAGATCAGTTAAATACACAGGAGCTTAATAATAGATGACCATATTTACTTGACCTAGTAAGAACTCTAGAGCTGCATTTTGGACTAACTGTAGCTTGTTTATTGAGGATGCAGGACAACCAGCTAGTAATGCATTACAATAATCCAGTGTAGAGGTCATGAATGCATGAAATGGCATTTATGCATCAGAAACCGATAACATGTTCCGTAGATTAGCATTGTTTCTGAGGTGGAAGAAGGCTGTTTTTGTAACATATGAAATATTGTTTTTGAAAGACTAGTGCCTGTCTAATATTAGACCCAGGTCTTTAACTGTAGAGGATGAAGTTACAGTACATCCTTCTAGATGAAAATTGTATTCTAAGAGATTCTGTGTACAAGTTTTTGGTCCAATAATAATACCTCAGTCTTATCCTAATTTAATAGAAATAAAAGGCCATCCAATATTTTACATCTTTAACACGCCCTGTCAACTTGGATAATTTAGAGATTTCATCTGGACGTGACGAAATGTGACGATTACTTAGTATCATCAGCATAATAGTGGAAACTAATTCCATGTTTTCTAATAATAGTACCAAGGAGGCAGCATGTGTAGTGAAAATAGCAGAGGGCCTAAAACAGACAATCCATAATTTACTGACGTTAACTTGGATAATTCCCTGTTTAAATAAACAAAATGCTAATGGTCTTATAGCTACGATCTAAATCACCTTAATGCCTGAATACCAGTGTCATTTTGTATGTCATGATCTCTATAATGTCAAACTCAGCACTAAGATCAAGTAAAACTAGTATTGAGATGCAACCTTGGTCAGAAGCTAGAAATAAGTTATTTGTAATTTAAACAAGCACAGTTTCTGTGCTATGATGGAAAATGCTATGAAATTTTTCATAAATATCATTTTTTGCAAGAAGGAGCATAATTGAGCAAACACATTTTCCAGTATTTTAGACAAAACTGGAGATTTTAAATGGGTCTGTATTTTGCCCATTCATTTGGATCTAGTTTTGGTTTCTTAATGAGAGGCTTAAAGGGTTAGTTCACCCAAAAATGAAAATTAAGTCATTAATTACTCACCCCCATGCTGTACCAACCCCGTAAGACCTTCGTTCATCTTCGAAACACAAATGAAGATATTTTTGATTAAATCTGAGAGGTGGATCACTGCTACATAGGCTGCCAGAGGGAATGAAACTTGACGGCCCAGAAAGTCATTAAAGAACATGTTTAAATATTCCATGTGCCTACAGTGGCTCAACTATAAGTTTATCAAGCGACGAGACTACTTTTTTCCCGAAAAAAACCCCATAAATAACGACTTTATTCGACTATTCCTTTTCTTCCTTGTGGGCCTGAGACGAGAGTTCAAGAGATTTCCACGACGCATGCGCGAGAACTGAGAAGAGAACGTTCTTCTTCTAATACTTCTTGTTCAGTTCTCGCGCATGCGTCGTGGAAATCTCTTGAACTCTCGTCTCAGGCCCACAAGGAAGAAAAGGAGTAGTCGAATAAAGTCGTTATTTATGTTTTTTTTTTCGGAAAAAAAGTATTCTCGTCACTTGATAAACTTATAGTTGAGCCACTGTAGGCACATGGAATATTTAAACATGTTCTTTAATGACTTTCTGGGCCGTCAAGTTTCATTCCCTCTGGCAGCCTATGTAGCAGTGATCCACCTCTCAGATTTAATCAAAAATATCTTCATTTGTGTTTCGAAGATGAACGAAGGTCTTACGGGGTTGGTACAGCATGGGGGTGAGTAATTAATGACTTAATTTTCATTTTTGGGTGAACTAACCCTTTAATAACGGCCAGTTTGAAGGGTATTGGGACATGACCCAGAGTTAGAGATGAGTGATACTGAAGACTGGAATAATGATGCTGAGAATTTAGCTTTGCCATTACAGAAATAAACTTCGATTAACAAACCCAAACTTAAATGGTAGTGTAAAAATGTCCTTTAAAAAACATACAACAAAGATGAATGGGTTGAGGATTTGAAATAATACATCAGCAAGAGACACGAGAGCGAGAGGTGAAGAAAGCTTGTCCGAGAGATGTGAAAACTTTATTTAGGATACACGAAAGTCCCCTAGCTGTCATGTGGGCTGAATGATGTCAGGATCCTCTCATCAGCTGCCAAAGCTTATACACACACACACACACACACACAAAGCTGACAGCCAGTGAAAGTTCATCCTCGACAGCTACAACAGCAGCAGTATCAGCTGTGACTGTGTGTGCCAAGGTGACCTGAGGCCTAACTCTGTCCGTCTCTTACTGGTGTAACATCTAACTCTGTGTGTAGGATGGCATATCGCCGGAGTGAGGAGGATGAGGAGGAGGCCGCTCGTGAGCGCAGGCGAAGAGCGCGTCAGGAGAGAATGCGTGGTAAGGAGAGTGAAGATGTGGCCTACAAACCTGAGACCCCGGAGCTCAACAACAGCCACAGGTAAAACACAGACACGCTCAGGTTTAGAAGTACTACAAATCACTACATAAAAAAATGTTCTTTCTCACTCTGCGTCTAAATATGCCTTCTTCCATACTATTTAGTAGGTGAAAAACAGTATGTGTGCTGAGTTGTATGTCCGAATTCGTTGGATTCATAAAACAGGAGGCAAAAAGTACCCGGATTATTTCCGGGCTTTCATACTGTTTCCTATGCAATGGCGTTAGCCAATCATAACAGTGGCCGTTTGCTGACAAACCTTAAAGAATCTGCCCCTTAAAAACAGATCATTTTAGACAGAGGGTCAGAATGGTGATTGAAAGTAATCGTTTTTCCTCATATATATTTGTTTTTGCAATCTGTTGCAACAAACTTTATTAACCTTATAAGTGAGGTTCACAAGGAACATATGACTTTTTTATATATATATATTTTAATATGACACCTTTAAGATATTAAGTCTTGTTTACTGAAAAATGAATCAAAGTGAGTTTGTTTAAAAAAGAAAATAATCTTGTATACTCTTTAAATTAAGTTTATTTTTCAGACCCCACTGACAGATGTTCTTTCTTGTTTTAAGCACAAACTCTTAATTTTGATGACCTTTTCACAATGCAAGACTTAATATTTTTGCTTAAATAAATGTATCTTTATTTAGGAATTGGAAGGTCATTTTAATGGAAAACAAGCAGGTACATTTTTGGCAGTGATTGGACGATATGTAAATGTCGATATGTAACTAACGTTTTCTTGCGCCTTCCTCTCTGTCTGTAATCTGCAGCTTTAGTGGGCGGCACTAATAAATAACTTCCTGTAGCGTGTCAGCATTGCGGAAGCAGTGACATGTTCAGACACTGAGGCTTTGTGCAATGAATGGACACAGAAGACGGTCAAACAAGACCAGAATTGTTCTCGATGTGTTACCAGACATAGCTCCATCTATTGTCAGTAGTGCTGACGCAGGGTAAACGTTTGCCAAGTGGTGCAGTCAGACTACATTAACCTACAGTGGCAGGATTATGGCAGTCTACGTCCTTGTGCACGCTGGTTATGCAGCCCTAGAAAAGGCAACGGGGAGTGCAGATCCACTTTAAACCATAATGAAGTTCCTCGCTATCAATTTAGGTTTTGAGGTTTTCATTGTTGAGGTTTTGCTAATAAGAAAGCAAATTACGTTCTTTAGGGTTGTAATGTTGTGTAAGGCCTAAATATTAGTTGATTATTTGGCCCCAGTGTTAATGTTGTAGCTCATGCAAAATATAAATAGTATGTTATGTTTTATATTTTATGCACTACTGTTCAAAAGTTTTAAGTCTGTAAGATTTCCGGTTTTTCATTTTAAAGTATCTTACTTGATCGAAACACAGTAAACGGTAATATTGTGAAATATTACAATTTTAAATAACTGTTTTCTATTTAAATATATTCAAATTTTAATAATTTCAGCATCATTACTCCAGTCTCTTTAGTGTCACATGATCCTGCTGAAATCATTCTATAATATGTGGATTTTCTGCTCAAGAAATATTTATTATTATCAACGTTGAAAACAGTTGCTGCTTAATATTTTTATGAAAACTATGATACTTTTTTTCAGCCACTTTTCTCTCTAGATATTGCAATTGAAAAGCTAATATCCCTCCATCACTAGTAATATTCTTTATGTCATATATTGCTGTCTGTATTTTCTTCTTGCACTGCCTCTCTCCAGCGTTATGGTGACAGAGAGCGTATCCACCTCAGTGGTGACCTCCAGTGGGACGGGAGAGGACGAGGAGGAACAGGCCCTGCTGGAGCGCCTGGCTAAGAGAGAGGAGCGCAGGCAGAGGAGGATGAAGGAGGCGCTGGACAGACAGGAGGAGGACGACACCAGCCAAACCTCAGAGAGCAGCGCTGGTCTGCGGCCCGGCACCAGCTACGAGGCAGAGGAGGAGCACAACAGCAAGGAGGTGGAGAAACCAGTGGAAGAGGAGGAGGAGGCGCTCATCCCGAGGGAGGAGGTGGTTGTGGAGGAAAAGCCACGGAGGTCTTTTTTGAGAGAACAGGTGTGTATTTCTTTTTGTATGGTTTGTTAGACCACAGGAACTTGCATTTAAGTTTTGTTTATGGCATTTAACTTTGTTTACGTGTAGGAATCCGTTGAGGAAATATCTAAAATACCTGATGAGGTATGATAAGTGTTGTTGTTTTTCCAAAATGGCTTTTTTTTTGTCTCATTTGATGCAACAAAGCATGTGACTGCAGTTCCATTCATAGGACAATAATGAGCAAGATGCTCTGCCTGCTTCCGAAGTACGTGAGGTGATTTTAAATGAAGACGTAAATGATTCTGCAGTTGTTTCGGGGACGGATGTGGAAAATGGCAGCGCAGAACTCACTGCAGGTGTACACGAGGAAAAGAGTGAGATAGAGGATTTGACAGAGAATGGAGTGGATGAAATGAGAGAGGCAGAAAACTTTGAGAAATATGAGACAGAGATTTCAGAAAATGACCAGTCTTTGGTAAGAGTTTAGTTGTGTTTTGAGGACTGCATAAGGATGGATGGTTTAGATTTTGGGTGAGAGATGAACAGAAAAGTTTATTCGTAAAGACCTCTTGAAATCAAAGGTTTGTGACATTTAGTCTGTGCATGTACTTTGAGGCCTCTATATGCTAGCGACAAGCTAACCTTTAGCACATATACGTGTTCAAAATAAGTCTTTTACTGCCTTGATTTCGCCGACTTGCTTACGCAATTCCGTCGCTGTCAGGCGGAAACCTTGTATCGTTAAAAACTTTACTTGTCGGGAAATAGAGTGTTTTGTCTTTCATTTAGAGCGGCCGCATCTGAGGCAGTGCATTACATTTTCATAAACTCACAGGTTAAAAAGTTTACTCTAGCTATGTGGGCGCACAGTTTTTCTGTCATATGTCACGTTGATCTTCTCATGTCATGAGAAATACTTGACTTAGACACTCTTCTCCACTCATCCATTAAAACATCCTTTATATATGTAGTGTTTCTTGAGTAAAGAAAACACTATACTTGTATATACATTTGCTCATTCATTTTTAAATGCACCCTTGTATTGCAAACAAGCGGAGACAGTCCAAACTGTGTGTGGCACTTCATTCAAGATTGCAGCAAGAGGTTGAGGTTTAATTGACAGTTTGATGATCCAATGGAGATACGAGGTTAAATCACAAGCTTCTTGGTTACAAATTTAAAAACCCACAGACAGACATAAAGGGTGAACAATAGTAATGATTAAAAAAAAAGAATAAAATGTGATGCAAGGTTTCTGCCCGACAGCGGTTGTCTGATGCTCAGAAAATGATGTAGAAACAAAAAGTGTCAATGCTAAAATTTCTTTAACAGGTGCTAAAATTTCTTTAACAGGTGCTATCAACTGCCATTCATTTTGCAATGGGTAGTTGGGAACTTTCTGAGTTGAATGGAGACCATATTTCTATTTATAGAGAATATAGATTTGGATTTTGTTCTAACAGGCATTGCCATTTTCCCCATGGAAAAACAATACCTAATACAACCTGCCTACCGTAGTTAATAGCAAATAGTAGATCATTGGCTATTTAATATAAAGTTAAACTCTTCAACTTCCTGTTTTAATTTTAAATATGAAACAACACAAAAAAGAAGTAATTTCATGGGGTCTACAATAGCTTTAGATACAAAAGTCAATTCACGTCTTACTATTTTTGAGTGCAGCCATAACATGTCTTCCCCAAAATCCTAAATCACTCCAGGCACTATTTGAGCACAGTGTGTAGTGTTTTCACCAGCGCACACAAGTATCAGTGCATTTCACAATGCAGGTTTAAAATCTGCTCAATGATCAGCGGTTACACACCGTGTGTTCACTGCTTGCTGCATGTCTTTTGGGAGTTGATGGTGTGTGCGCGTTTGTGTGTGAATACACCAACACCACCTTCATTTTGTTCTTCCAAAACTCTTCCAGCGCTCCGTCTCTCTCTCATGCGCATGCATGTCACATCCACACATCACTCACTTCTGCTTATGTGTGTACAGATGGAAGATGAAGATATGATGAGGAAGAATAAACAGCCAAATGGAGGAGTGTGTGAGGACAGCCCTCTCAAACACAAGAAAGCCGAGAGGACTTTCAGGTCAGTGCTCATTATAAACAATTAATGATTGTGTTAGGATGGTCCAGGCTTTCTTTTTCCAAACAATTTAGAGTTCCCAGAATTCCATATTTGGCAGCCTACAGATCTGTAATGCTTCGTCCCAATTCGCATACTATGCCTCCTAAATTTTAATCGAAATTAGAATTAGTGTCCCAAATCATAGTATGTTGAAATAATTATTCCAAAGATACCCGAATGGTTTCTGGTTAGAATCTGAAGTGCAGATCGACACACACACCAGCGGCAAATACTGCCCACAACCCATTGCGCATTGGACTTGGAATCGATTAGAACTACAAAGACGTATAAAAAATGTGAAGAAAAACTACAAAAATGACAGATGTGTGAGACTGATGGTTAAGAAGAGAGGTTTAGATAAAGGGTTTTAAATGATTAATTATCAGTATCTAACATGGCGAAAATATATTTATTCGATGTTATCCATTATTATATTTCATCTGCAACAGCATTGTGAACTTATAAGGTTACATTTGCTCAATCATTTTTAAATGCATCATTATGCAAATACATGAGGAGAGTTACATTTAATAGAATGTTGAGGACTTTAACTGTGTACGTTTCTTTTCTTTTCTTTTCTTTTCTAAAGAAATATCCATGGATTTGACCAGAACCCAGTGTATCCATAAATCCTTGCAAAAAAATCAAAACATTTATTTGGGACAAATATAAGCATTTTCCTGCACCAATAACCATAATAACAATCAGTCGTTAAAAACTCATCCGTTGTGTGCAAGTACAGAACGTTGAAATTAACATACAGATAAAATAATCACGTTCCACGTGTCTGTTAGTCTGTTTATGACCTTGTTGAAATACAATTCTATGTGTCCAGCTATATTCCGTACAGAGCTTTGCGTGATGAGGTATTTGACGCTAGTCACCTGATCTGCTGTGTCCTGAGGGCTGTTCTCAGCTGTAACTGGAGACTGTGTTACCTTAGACAGGGGTGTGCTGAATCACTAAGTCTGTGTGTGAATAGGTTGGGTTTTCTTTACACGTAAAGAACATGGATGTGTAAAGCTGTTGACAGAACCTTTAACCTGTACGAGTGAGAATCTGTTTGTCTGTGCGACAGCCGAGGCAGCTTACGCTCTCCTGAGGCGCCGGAAATAGACGAGGCAGACGGCGAGGATGCTCGCTTGGAGGCCGAGAGAAAGCTGGAGGAACTGAAGAGGAGGAGAGATGAGATGGAGAGCGAGGAGTTTGAGAGGATGAGGCAGAAACAGCAGGAGGCCGAGGTGGAGCTGGAGGAGCTGAAGAGAAAGAGGGAGGAGAGGAGGAAGGTGCTGGAAGAGGAGGAGCGGCAGAGGAAGCAGGAGGAGGCCGAGAGGAAAGCCAGAGAGGAGGTGTGTTCGTTTAAAGTTAATGATTCATTTCCTGTTCAGGTAACCGTTTCACTGACGCTGTGGAATTTGCCTCGATTCGCTTTTCTGCACGCGAGGGTCCTGTCATCAAAACTAGGTGACTTCTGTAAACACCACTGTAAAATTATATGATCAGTAAGTCATGGCAACATATATTTTTACATTATTTTAATTCATCAAAATAATTTTTAAGCAATTTCAACTTTTTTTTATCAGATATACAAGTTTTAGTCAATTGAATATAATTTGAGTTGAGATTATATCGCTTCTCGGCCTTTTGGCTAAGATCAAGTGTAGTAAATTGAGATTATCTACCTTAGAATTGAAGGCAGCATATGTTTTATCGATGTCCTTTGAGAACTGAAAACTCATATAAGTAAATATAATGTGGATATATAAACCACATATACATAATAGGTTAAATATACAGTACAGTTCAAAAGAGAGGGGTGAATGGGTGAAATTAATACTTGTATACAACACGGATGCATTAAATTGATCAAAATTAACAGTAAGGGCGTTTGAAAATAAATCTTTCATTTATTCATCAAAGAATTCTGGGGGGGAAAACTTCTGAACAGTAGTGCATACTACTTTATATTTGTCTCATTACTGAAACAAATATTAACAAGAATGGTTGTCTTTAAAAACTCTATAAATAAAAAAATTAAACAAAAGATCATTTACCCAGTATTTGTGTGTGTTGTATGCTTATGCTTAAAGTATCATGTTGTTAGCTTAGCTTTAACTGTAATCTGATATTAGGCTGTGGTGTGAAATAACTGTTGTATTCTCTCTCTCTCTCTCTCTCTCAGTATTGAATAGTTGTAATTCAAATGAATTCCACATCATTTACATGAACATTAGCGTGATCGCACCCAGTGTGAGTTCCACATGAGTGCACATGAGTTTCAGACTCTGGATCTCTCAGTAGCGGGCAAGAAACACAGCCGTCCCTCCTCATGGAGGCCCATTCCTAGCATTGTAATGCAAATATGTTCCTTGTTCCTAATGAACAGAGGCAGTAAATGAAAAAAGGACTAATTAGAGATTAGAAGGCCCCGTGCTGATGCTAGCGAGTCGTGCCAAAAAAAACGTGGTGTAAGTAAAAAGGCTTCTTTATGATTTCTCAGCTGGCTGCCAGTTCACGGTACGCTTCCACAGAGAGACACGATAGACGCAGTCTTGATTTTTGTTGTGCGTCTCATTATCGTTCTCATTTATTGCAAGAAGGACATTTTCTGGGACGTGAAGATCCCAGATCAGTCTGCTGGTGGTGTTTTTGTATGAAGCATGTGAATGAGGTGATGAACGTGTGTTTATTGTATTCTTCAGGAGGAGAAGAGGAGGATGAAGGAGGAGATCGAGAAGAGAAGAGCAGAGGCGGCTGAGAAGAGGCAGAAAGAGGAGGATTCTGTGGATGGAGAGACCAGGAAGCCCTTTAAGTGTGTCAGTCCCAGAGGATCCTCCCTGAAGGTCAGCCGCCACCCTCTCTCTCTCTGTCCACGGCTGTCAATCACCCGACAGTGTCAGCTGACTCGTAGGAACACGCTGTCCCCATGAAAAAGCAATTATCTGCCATATCTTGTAAACATAATGAGGAGGAGAACAGCTTGATAATTGTGCGTTAATGCAGCTGGTGTTCACTGAAGCATGTCTGTACTAGTTTAAAGGGAATAACCCTTTTGTTACCATTTTCCACCAAAGTACCATAGCTACTAGAGTTCTTGTTTGTACAAAAAAACTGGTAATTTGATATTAGCCACCACTGTTATCAGAAAAGGACATTTAATATGTAAAAGCTTCTTACACCGTGTAAGAGATTTTATATTAATATCATAATTTATATAATAATAACA